>NW_009648710.1:591229-679631 GCF_000708025.1 Charadrius vociferus | reverse complement strand
CTGAGGGGGGCTCGGTGCGCCCGGAGCGGGCGGGAGGTAGGCGGGAATCGGCCGAAGGGGTGTGCGAGGGGAACAAAAGCGTTGGCAGGCCTTGGCAGGTGGTGCTCGGCTCTCAGTTTTCACTCCTGTAGGCATGGGCAGTGTGACATTTGTAGGCTTTTTTAAGGAAACTAGGCTGTAATTTGTGGGGGGGTTTGGTGGAAATATTGGCGTCTGTTCATAGAAGGATGTATCAAGGAGGAGCTTCACGGGTGTGAGACAAATTCCTCTCAGCCTCTAAATATAAAGGCTGGTCTTACTTTAATACCGGTTTAATTCTTCTTTTAATTTCTTAAATTTGGCTGCAGTCTTATTTATTTTTTTTACAGTTGATAGGACCAGTCTGATAGTTATGAAGGACCCTAAAGGTTTAGTGTTTGATGGAAATTGTTAAGATGATCTGTAGCATGTGTAGTTTTGTAGATCTTGATTATCTCAATGCTTGCTTGGTTGCTTCTTAGAGTACCTGCGATCATATTTTTTTTGCTTATATATGCAGATTCTATTTTTATATGGCAAAAAAAAGAACAGCCTTTGCAGCATTTGTTAATGATAGGAAGAAGAGACACTTAATTGAGCTTTCTGATGTATAATTTGTTTCCCAGAATATACTGATACAGAATTAGTTGTGCTGTTGTTTACCCTTTGTGATCTTGGAAGTATATGTAATGTTGTTATTCTCTGCAGCTTAGTCAACATGAAGATGGAGGACTATGAAATATTCTGTAAGAAGCATCTTTCCAGAATCCAAGAAGAGGCAATAAAAACAGAAACCTCTTTCACTATTCAGCACAAAAATATCTCCCTCATTCAGTTCCATGGAGTTCCTGTGCTATCCCCTCTGGTAAGGCTTTTTTTTTTTTCCTTTTTCTTTTCTTTCCTGGTGTGCTAAGTGTGCTATTGGCACTAGCTTTGATGTCCGTGTGTAATGATTCTACTGAAGGTACAGTTGTATTTAGGGTATCATCTGGCCTGCTTCTTAGTGTATTCTAAGCATTCCTAGCCTTAATTTTATTAAGTAAAGGGATAAAATGCACTTTTTTCACATTGACTACATTTGCTTCCGTTTCTTGAAATCTGTTATCTTTGCAAGGGGAGTAAAAATGTTTGTGGTCTTAAAAAGATGAATGATATTGCTGGGCTTAACTTTATGTAAAATCATGTTGACATTCCAAACATTTAACATGTGAGTTTGTTTAAAAGTGTCAAAAAAAAGTGCAAATAGGAAATACTGAGAGAGTTAAAAAACTTTTAAGTAAATTTATTTTTCACTTGTGTTTGCAGCTTCGTCTAATGTGTTTCATGGGCTCATCAATTATGTTGTCATTCTATGCTTAATGCAAACAGAGCCAAGCATAAGACTGTTGGTAGTTTGTGCAATAATGCAGCTGACTTCCTTGTTTCAGTGATGGAAGGTGTGAATGGAGAGACTGTCTAACAACGATCTCCAAAAATCATGATACAGATATACAGTGGAGACTAAATGATATGCTGTGATATTTTTCATTTACAAGTGGGTTGATATTTTAAGGTTTCATAGCAGAAATGCATAATTTGACTTGAGACTATTTAATTTTGTAGAACTTTGTGAAACCGTTTCTTGTAGATGTAGTTTTGTAGATCTAGTTTTGACTTTTATCCAAATAACATATTCTAAAGTAGTAACTCAGAAGATTCTCAGATTCAGATTATTGAATGGATCCAGAAGACTGCTTGCATACATTTCTGTCATGTTGTAAAATTAATCTCTGGTTCAAGAGAGATAGTGCTTCATAGAGCTTAATAGTTTGAGTACAGTAAGAAGATAGGTCACAGGGTGTTCTACAGGATGCCCAAACCTCCCATCTCCATAGAGGACTGGGAAAGACCTGTCCTGCAGCCTGAGTCCTGTGTTATTTGAAGTTGGTACTGTAGCATGTAATGTTCATGCAGATTTTTTATAAATGATCTTGTAAATTCATGTTCATTTGCATGTGTGCCAAGAAGGAATTTTGTGGTTCTTCCATGGAAAAAAAATACGTGTAATTGGTTAAAAAGAAACTGGCATTTAAAATGTGCACAGAGTCTCAAATTAAGTGATTATTGTTCATCTATTGGTTTATTCTGTTTTTTTTTTTCTTCCTAATTTATTTCTGGAGTTGTGTGTTGGAATTTGCATTTAGTGATATAAACCATGTTTCTTACACTCTGTTTTGCAGCTTAGCCTTGAAAAGAAAAAGGAAATACAGCAATATAAACAGAAAGCGCTGGATCTAGAGACGTGGAGACAGAACTCCCGGAAAAGAGCTTTATTGGATCGTGTCCAGGAGATTCTAGAAAATGTTCAGGTAATGTTAGTCCAAAGCCGCCTTATGGCTTTACAGAAAACCTCTGCTTATAGATGTTTTGAGAAAGTGCTGCGTTTTAGGTATTCACCAATAGAAACATAAAATTAATAGGAGCTAACTCTCCAGAACCAGCATTTTCTAGTATTTCATGCTATGTTATTTGACAATTGACTATTTAGTGATAATGTGTTCATTGTACTGCATGGGACTTGCTTTTCACTGCCTTTTTGGTATACGTGAAAGACAGACCACACCAGATGACTGACTGTTGCTTTTGTAACTGTGTCTAAAAACAAATGAACAAACCCCCTGGTGTTAGAGCTTGCTTTATTTGCGGGCTTGTATTTTAAACTGAAAATAATCTATTTTCAACCCTACGATTACAGAATTAAAATTACCTTCGCAACAACTTGTAATCCTGTTGTGTGCATTATAATTTTACTGCAACTATTTTGTTTTCTTTGCTGCTTCAATGATGAATTTAGTAGAGGTTTAAATTGAAAAGAATATTAAATGCATCTAATCAAGTGGTATTATTTGTCTTTGAAACAGTTGTAATACAATCTTAAAATTAACCTGTTGCTTAAATAAGTACAGTTAAGGCTGAATTTGTTGAGTTACTAAGGTGGCAAACAAACCCTACCAGTTTGCATTGTTTACTGGAGTGTACATGGCAACAGTCATCTGGCTTGGGATTTGAAGAGCAGACCAGGAACATATGTTCAATACAAAAATAAGTTGGTTTTTTTTCCCTCAAAGGCGTCCTCTTGATA
Source organism: Charadrius vociferus (assembly GCF_000708025.1). Lineage (NCBI taxonomy): Eukaryota > Metazoa > Chordata > Aves > Charadriiformes > Charadriidae > Charadrius > Charadrius vociferus. The sequence goes on along the minus strand of NW_009648710.1, from coordinate 676,492 downwards.
ATTGAGTTGCAACACATAGGATAGCCTACAGGATAATTTTAGTGTGAAAATATTTTAAACAAATGCTGGCTAGAAGTAGCATTTAATTCTGGCTTAAATAAAGTCGGTTTTCCAGGTACTTGACAAGTGAAAGCTCTTATGTAATTGTCTCTGGATTAGTGAAGAAATGAACAAATTATTTTATAGTTCCACTTTTTTTATTAGGCATTTTTTTTATTTCTTCTTAGTCATCTATAGGTTAGTTTATATTTTATGCTGAAATTTTTCAGTTACATTTCTTATTTGGTATAAACATGTTTTCAGATTTTAAGAGGGAACTTGCAAGATAATTTGAAGCCATAAAATTACTTTAATATATCCAAATTGCCTCACGAAGAAAAGAGCATCTTCACATTCAGATACTTGATATCAGTAAAAACGCTGATTGGAACATTATTCAAATTTATTTCCAATAACCTCTTTCTCATTGCAAAGAGCTCTGTATTGTAAGTAATTTGTAGGAAATCAGTAACAGTTGAACAAAAAAATTTTATTGGTTTTAAGGTGGTAGCATTCTTCTTTTTAAATTCAGGTAAAGCTTGCAGAAATCTGAGAAGAATGCACTGAAAAGATGTGATCATTTTTTTTTTCCAATTTTTATTTGCAGATCAGGAAGGAACCTAGTGTGAGTGATGTGAACGCAGGGGAGGCTGAGAATACTTGCCCTGATTCAGATTCAAAAGCTTCGACTGACTTTACAGCTCTATCAGATGTCAATTTGGCATGTTCTCCTGAAGGGCATGGTCCCACAGAGGTTAAAAAGACACCAGAACTTATGCCAACAGATACTGCAGGGCAGGTGACGTCAGATGTGACAGAAGTAGTTAAAGCAGCAGAAGAAAATGTTTTCTCAAAGCAAACTGACAGTCACTTCTCAAAAGACGTACCTTGTCCAAGGGCTGCATCTCCTGACAATGTGCATAATAAGCTTGCATCACATGTTTTGCAAAAGCAAGAGGGACTAGGAGTGCCACCATCGGATGAGGAAGTCCAAGATCCATATGTCATGAGTCTTCAGAACCTGATGAAGAAATCTAGGGAGTATATAGAGAAAGAGCAAACCAAGCGTAGCTCAAAAAGTAATTCAAAGAGAAGTATGAGTGAAAGTCATTCAGATAAAGAAAATGATGGTGTTAAAACAACTGACTCTGTGAAAGAAAGAGTAAAGCTTACGGGCAGAAGTTGCACCACTCTGACACTTGATAAACCCAATCTTAATAAATCAAATACACTTCTCCAAGGTGCCTCTAATCATACAAATAACACAAGTATGTCAACTTTATCCAGTTTTTCTAAAGTGGACATACCGATGAGAGTTGGAACACCCCCATTGGTGGATTCGGATTCGGATGAAGAATTTAAGAAGACTTCTATGTTTGATCGTGACAGTAGCATTGTTAGGAGCCTCACAGGCTCTTACGCCAAGTTGCCGAGCCCAGAGCCGAGCATGAGCCCTAAAATGCACCGAAGGCGCCCGAGACCTTTATCAATGGGACACATCGTTATAAATAACCCCGTGAATGCTTACGAGTTAAGTCCTAAAGGCAAGGGTAGAGCGATGGATTTAATCATGCAAGATATTGCTGATAAAAATAACGTGTCTGAATCAGTGCCAAAGTTCATGGTGGACTTCACTATGTTTTGCCCTAGCAGAGTTCCTGGTGTCAACAGGAATTCTTCAGGCCCTTGTGATGGGGTTGGTGTTGGCAAACCCAATCGCCATTCCTTTGGGCACTTGGAAAGCAAAGGAACATTGTCAACTACAGTGGAAGGACAGGTGGTGATGGACAGCAGAGGGCCATATAAAGTAGAGACTAGTAGTAATATTGTAGCTCCAAAATTGAATGAGCCGTTTGCCATCAGTCAGTCTACAGCAACACAGAAGCTCCTAGCTGAAACCAAATCGTCTAGTTTGCTAGAAAACACTAAATGTAGTTCTCCAGTAGAACTCAATAAATCCTACGATGTAGAAAACCCATCCCCACTACTAATGCAGAGCAGGAATATGCAAGAACAGATGGACACTCCAAGTGTTTCCGCAGCAAATGAGCAGTTTCTAGAAAATAGTTTTGAAAAGGTAAAACGTAGACTTGATTTGGACAACGACAGCTGCCAAAAAGAAAGCAGTCTCTGTGTTCTAACAGTTGGAGTGGAAGAACAAGAGAAGCAGTGGTTGCAAGAACAGAATTATCCTGTGGGATCGGTTTACATTACCAAGAATACAGGCCCTGATAGTCTGGCAAAAGGTAAAAGATTTCCTGTAGTTGAGGGTTTTTCTTAAACTTGCTTCTCATTTTATAAATCTTTCAGAAAAAAACCCCAATGATCATTAGTCATTGGTGTTTCTATGTATGTATATATATCAAGAGGTTAAAATTTTATTGAGTGTTAATTATCTTTTTTTCAGTAACCTCATTATTTCTCTAATTTTCAGTTAAGGACAAATTCTGAAATTCTGCTTGCTACTTGAGCTGTTTTTAACTACTACAGAATGGCGTAACTGCCGTCTTAAGAGTTGCTTGTAGTCAAAAGTCTTGTAACAGTTATTTGTAACAAATACTTGATTAAAAATTTAGGAGGAAACATCAGCGGAAACATTATATCTCAGTTTTGTGAATTCTGTATTCTCAAGGGTATAATTTGACAGCACAAATACTAATTTCCCATTTGAATGTAGAAATTGGAATTTAGTTTTACTAAGAAAATTATGCCTTATTCCATGAGGTCTAAGTAAGACTACTAAAAGAAAAGATAGCCTGTGTAAGTGAAAATACCTTTTAATGGGTTGCAAATCACTACATAGGTATTTTCTTCAAATTCAAGATTGTATTACCGCTGTATGGGTCTCTACCAAATCAAGCTCAAGTGGCATAAATAATTTTAAATCCCTCGAGCAAGTGTGGGTATACTATTCTTAGAGCTAGATTTTTTGTGTCCTTATTTTAATATAGGCTCGGTTGGTGTTACGGCTGTTCGTTGATGTGCTTATCCCACAAATATGAACATGCAAATATTTTGAAGGACCGTAGTAACTGACAAGGTTCTTTGCAATATGTAATAGTTGATGTCAAGGTTCTTTGCAGTACATAATGGAAACCTGATATCAAAGATATGTTGTATTTTTTTTACTGATAATGCAAATTACTCCTGTTAAAAGCATGTATGTCTGTGGCAAAGATGTCATAGAAATTATTTAATATTTGATTCTTTGTAATGTATCTTCTCAGAAGATATTTTAAAAACTAAAATGTTGGCCTTTGAAGAAATGAGGAAGAGACTTGAAGAACAGCATGCACAACAACTGTCAATTCTGATAGCTGAACAAGAGAGAGAACAGGAGAAACTGCAGAAGGTAAGGTAAAAAGAGGAAAAATTCTAAGCAAATGCCATGTGCTTTGTGTGTTGTATTGCAGTTTGTCAGGAAGCAATTGGTTTTAAAGTGTTTATTCTATTGCTTTGCAGAGTTAGAAGTATAATCTTATAGTTGAATTTTTCTTTTGTAGGAACTGGAAGAGCAGGAGAGAAAGTTGAAAGGAAAGAAGGTTGCTACAACGGAAATAGAAATTTCCAAAGTGAATATTAACAGTAGGATGGAGTTGGAGTGGAGGAAAAAAAGCGAAAGTGGCTTGCTGGAAAGTGTGCAGTCTCAACTGGAGACAGTCCATAATGCAAACTCTACCAGCATTGGTAAAACGAAGACGGTAGAACATAGATTAAATGTTGTGATATATTTTACTTTACAGTGCTTGACTGGACCAGCTGTCCTGGGGCACTTTTGGTCAGGATATGTGGACAGCTGCTGCCTTCAGCTGTTGACAGCACATGTAAAATAAATTCTGTGTTGCATCTTTGTCTAGCTGGTATTTCGCACAGTTTCAGCTATCCCTGTTACTGCGCCCTGTATTGCATTTGTGTATAATTGTTATAGAGCATATTTGAGGAAAACAAGCTAAGGGTAAACTCATTTGATCAAGGATGAGTTGGTGGATTTGCATTGTTTCATAGAAGGTTCATCTTCATGCCAGGTAGCTGCACAGCAGTGGGCCAGGTGTTCTCATTTGTGTTGGAGGATTAGAAGAGCTCTGCCCTTGACTGTGAGGAAGTACAGCTATAGCTGCTGGAACGAATCTCACCTGTTCCAGAACATTATGAAATGTTTTGGTTTGTCTTTTGTTTAGCAAATTTTGCAAGGAAATGAATCGGAAATATTCAGATTGCTTCTTGCTTATAATTGACCTTGTAAACAAAGCTGCTACCTTTGAGCTGAGTTGTGTTTCTTGAGTGTATTAACATGCACTCATCAAGCACAGATGGAAACTGGGTATTCTAACAGGCAAACAGCAAAGGAACTTTAATTTGACAGTAAAATTGCTGAACTATATGATTATTCCTTATTCATCTTTAGGATCCATGATAGCAACGTTAAACAGTTTAAAACCATTTTCTTTGAGATGCTTTGTGAATAAGATTTTCTGTAGCAATTTTAACATTAGGTAGGTGATCTTTCATGCTGTACCACACTGATGTTTTTACTCCCAATATACAAGTAGTATACTTTGCAAATTGAATAAAAATAGCACTGGGAGCTTCTTTGTTCTTAAACCCCAAAAGGCTTCATTACTGCAACCAGAGTTAAAGTTTATGTATGTGCTTGATTGTTATCTGCCTTTTTTTTTTTTATGGAGTGTTGCATTTGTGTATATATCTATGTATATATGTACATACACACACATAGTCATTACTTTATGGACAAGGTCTGTGTGTTGAACTGTGTGTTTTGCTCTGATGCAGGTTTTGCTCATACTACGACACCTAACACCTTTGCTTCAACAAGTGAAACTTCATTCTTCCTCTGGGGACCGTCAGGTAGTGGAGTTATAAAAACCTCAGTATCTAGGCCAAGTAACAGGATCAAAACTAGGTGGACGCCGGTAAGGAAAAAAAAAAAAAAAAAAAAAAGGTTTATGTACAGGTTAAAAAGCTCTCTAGTTTTTGTAAGACACTGGTAGTTTTATAATAGCTGTGCAGTAATAAATCTCGCAGGAAAGTTTAGTATCCCTTCCTATATCGACTTCGATTACACAAGAGAACTGTATAGGATATTTTTCTTGTTCATATATGCAAAATAATGAGATATTGCTTCTGCTAAGTTAATATTATGGTGGGTACTTCTGGCCTAGCCAAAACTTTATCAACAGCTTGTTTCTTACTTGAAAACAGTGTCACATGATTGATGTTATTTGAGAAATAATTCATAATTCTTGGTTTTTTTATTGAATGTTTAGAAGATGCTTCTTTTCTTTCAAGGTTTTCAGTCCAGAGATACAAGTGAAGTTCGATAAGATCACTGCTGTGGCAAAGGGATTTCTCACTCGTAGACTTCTGCAGACAGAAAAACTGAAACACCTTAAGCAAACTGTGAAAGTAAGATCAGCATTTTTACTATGCAGCTTCTCCTCCTGTTTGTTTTTGCTTGTATCTTCAAATGACAGGTAAAATCATGCATTTTCTGCTTTCAGAAGAATTTGGGAACGTCTGTCACATGAATTTGAGTATTGCATTGCTTAGTGTCATAAGGTCCAAGTCAAACAAAGACCGTATGTCCTACGCATACAGTTTGTAATGATTCCTTTGTTGTGAAGGATTATGCCTGGTGCTTAATCTTATTTTCCTGTCTTCCCCAGGATACTATGGAGTTCATAAAAAATTTTCAGTCTGAAGCACCATTAAAAAGAGGAAGTGTTTCAGCACAAGATGCATCCCTACATGAAAGAGTAATGGCTCAGGTGACACAATTTAAACCTCTTTTTTTTTTTTTTCTTCTTTCCTAGCTATTCTGCTTTTGTAATATAAATACTTCAGACCTTCACAGTAATTTTGTTTAAAGTAAAAGGTTTAAACTATGACTGTGAAGAGAAGATTCCATTTTTGTGCTGACACATTGAGATTTCAAAGTTATCTTTTCAAGTATTTTGTTTAGATCGAAAGCGAGAAGGGCTTGATGATCAAAACCCCGGTGAATGTTAACTTGACTGAATATGTTGTTAAAATTTTTATTATTCTTTGCAGCTGCGAGCTGCCCTGTACGACATCCATGACATCTTTTTTACGATAGAGGCATCAGAAAGAATGAATATTCTGCGTCATGATCGTGAAGTTCGTAAAGAGAAGATGCTCAGACAAATGGTGTGTTATAGTCAAGAGAATGTAAACTGTTTAAAGACTTTAAGTACTGAATTGTTTTGCTTTTAAGAGATTCTTCGTCACTCAGTAAAAAGTTTTTTAAATCTTAATTGCTGTTTAATTATGCTTCTGTAGGTAACTTTTCTTCAAATTAAAAAAAGAGGTCTCTGCAGTAGGAGATTAGTATCTTGAAACTTTTAGTGTGTAGATGTACAAAAATAAAATGAAAAACATGGTGAAAGTAATAACAAGGTACTTATACTTTAAGGCACACAAATTTTTAATCTGATAATATAAGGAAGTTCCTTTAATTTTAAAAAAGAAAAAAACCCTTGAATTTAGCCTGAATGTGAACTTGGTACTGAAAACACTGTTGGTTTTGTTTGCTGCGGGTTTTTTTGCTTGGTTGTGTTTTTTTAAGTAGGGGCAGGTCTGATGAGATTAATCTTAATAAGAGCAATAACCAGTGTTATTGTCGGTTCTTTTGCTTTTTTTAGGATAAAGTAAAGAGCCCAAGAGATAGAGTGACACTTTCAACAGCTACACAGAAATCTCTGGACAGGAAAAAGTACATGAAGTATGTGCAGTTCTCCCTTTGCGGGGAGAGTGGGGAGGGATGAGGTGCAAGAGGATGGGTAGGAGTGAAATAGTGAAAACAAGTTTTTGGAGTAACAGCTTCTTTGCAAACTAATACATCCCGTAGGAATAATGAATTTTAAAAAGTCTTCAGGTCTGTGGTGATCTACTGATAGTAGTTCACTCTTACTTTTAAGAGACTTCTTGTTTGCATGGGAGAAAGATGTGTGTTTTAAGCTGTCCATTTATGCTGTATTTCAGGGGTGAGCAAAATGATCCTTGTGCACTTAGTTTATGGTTGATTTTATAAATTGTAAAAAGTGCTCCAAGTGCGTGGCAGTAGACATACTTGGTAGAGTATCTCTGGCAGAGTTTTTTGGGTGGATGGTAGCAAGCATTATCCTGCAAGACAGTGGATTGAACAGTTGTGTTACACTTGCTCATGAGTAAAAGGTGACAGTTTGTAGTACTGCTCTAGCAGTGTTACATGTAGATGTAGATCCTGTTGTAGGATTTCTCTTACTGTTTCTGTTTAAGACCTAAATGATGATTTTATAATTTAAATATGTTTCAATACTTTTGTTTCACTAGGGCTTCAGAAATGGGAATGCCAAGTAAAAAAATAATCATAAAACAAAAAAATCCTGAAAGCCGGTGAGTGACGATTACTTGTATTAGGATGCTGTTAAAGAACTGTCTTATAATGATAGATTATTTGATCTGCATTGCTGGTTTGCCATCAGTCAGCTCCATTTACAATTGCAATGCTGCATTACTGTCAGGACAGTAATGAAATCTGATTTAGCATGGTCTGAAAAAGGGGATTATTAGCTCATTAGAAGTTAGAAAAGATATATTTTCTTCAGAGTCAGTTCTGAAATTTTATCTTCAGAAATTATTTATGGCTTTAAATCTCTGTGCTTAGGTTCAAGTTTTTTCTTTGAGATACTCTATTAGTATCTCTTAAGCTTCACTTTGACACTACTACTTTTCTTAATACCCTTTACTTTGCAACGTAATCATTGATGTGCTTATCTTTAGAAAGCTATCAGGAAAGAAGTAGCTTTCTGTTGTGAGGAAAAGTTCTTGCTTCGAGATAGTGTAATTGTTTGCTTAGATCACTGAAGTTATGGTCTTCAATACTTGCTGTTCAGGAAGACGGCAGTCCTTCTCTTATGAGGCCTGTCTGCACCTTTTTCTGGTATAAAAAGTCAGATACCTGGCATCCTCTAAAAATGGTTTTAATCCCATGCTTACCCAAAAGCTTTGAAGACGTGCTGTCTACTAATACAGTTCAATCTTCAATGACTACTTTAAGCAATTCAGTCCTTTTTTCCTGTATGTCCTTACCAATAACTAGGAACTCAAGGCAATGTTGAAAGAGTTTTATCTGCGTGCTTTGATTTAAGTAGCAGAAGTAGTAATGCTATTCTGGAATTTTAATTCCTGACACTTTTGCATACATGTCATCTGCACTACAGAACCTGTTAGCGTTTCTGAAATTTGTTATGGGAAACATGATGCAGAATTCAGTATTTCTTGTAAGTTTTTTGTTTGGTGTTTTTTGTTTTAAAGGAAAAAAGCCCTAATAAAAGTTTGTGTTTTAACAGCATACTTCAACCAAATCAAGGACAGAATGCCCCACTTCATAGACTGCTTTGCAGACAAGGGTAAGTGCACAGCGTGTTTATAGTCTAAAGATGAAAGTAAATGCAAAGTGCAAGAGCACAGTAATGTCTGAATAATATTTACACATACTGGTGCAACTGTTGTTCAAAGTAAAAATAGTTACTTCTTACAGTATTTTGAAAGAGTGATGAAACTTTGTTTTACCTTATACTGCAGGAAAATATTTAGTGTTCTCATCCTCTTGTGTATTGTCTCCATTTACACTGTGTTCCAACATTTCTATTTGTAACATTCATTCCATGAAGCTTTGCTTCCACTTAATGAAATACGTGTATTTTTAAATGTAGACTGTGATGCCACAGTATCTGAACGGAATCAGTTTCTTGATTTAAAAATCTGTTAAACAGACTCTGTTTTAAAACAGAGTTTTAAAAATCTGTTAATGGGAGATATTCTCCTATTTAATGTATCTACTTAAACCACAATAACGTCAATAGGAATTGTACACATAATCAGGAGGAGGCTTTGTGGGACACTGTAAAAAATGTTTTCATGTCAAACACAGTTTGATAGTGTCTTGATATTTTTGGATACAGCCTTTCAACTTTGATGCAAGTGACTTATTAACTCTTTTATATTTAATTAGAACCCCTAAGACCTCAATGAAGGGGGTTGAGCAAAATAGAAAGAAGGCCTCAGAGAGCAGAGTGTCTAACAAGGCTGTTTCAGGTGTGTAGAAAATTGGTGCTTGGATCTTATAGTAAATAAGTTACTAGTATCTAGAAAAAGTAAATGGGGAATATATTGTTTTCCTTTTCTTGTGCACCTGCTTTGCTATGTCTTAAATCTAACCTATCTCTTTAAACAAACATGTGCTGGTAATTTAACCATCCACTTCCAAATTCTGTAAACATAGTGTATAGAATGTACTGCACAGCTCATTTGCTTTCACTCACCAAATGCCCAGTCATAAAAGGGTTTGCCAGGTATATTCACTGTAACTGTTTGAGAAGCTAATGGTAGTCAAAACAGACTTGGATTAGAATTTTTATGTCATTTGATTCTTAGTTCTGTACACACGTGTAACTTGTCTTCAATACGAAGCCTATTGAAAAGACAGGAAGGACAGTTCCAGACTTCTTGTTCAGTCATCATATACTCCTGAAGTCATATCTATTGCTGTAGCATCTTACGGAATGTTTGTCTTAATGGCCCAATTTTAAAATTGGAGTATTCCTGTACTTGAATACAGAGATTACTAACTGGTTACCTTTTATTAAAAAGGTTTGATAATAGTGCCAAACCTCCCAGGTTTCAGCCTGTTCAGGCATGGAGTAAAACCCTATGAAACATCTTACACAATTTCCATTTTTTAAATCAGATTTTAAATTTCTTTAGGGATAAACATTAATTTATCAAAAAATAAAAGTTATTTATAGATTTTAAAACTGTTTAAGATCTTAATTACACATTGTTCTCAAAAGAGAGCTCCATAAGTCAAGTATAAAAATTGAGAATTTTGGGGCTCAATAAAAAGCAAATTATAATGTATTAGGATTTCAACTGTTTTCCATAGTGATCTGAGTTATCCTTGCCATTAGGGCAAGTTTTCATCTGCAAGGTTGCAAAAATGTGTCTGGTATTAACTAGTAAATGAGAGTGCTGAAGAACAGGGACAACACAACAATCAAGACCTCTACCAGTTCCAGTATGACAGAGGTTGTAGAAAAGTAGTAGTGTAAGGGTGGTGCCAGTGGCTTTAGCAATGATTTGAGATTTGGATGCCATCCCAAGCTCATATAATTTATGCTCAGCTCGTAATGATCTACAGTGTTTTTTACCTTTGTGTCTGGCATCAGACATCCAATTAAAGCACTCGCTCTTGCTCTTCTGTGTTGGCAGCGTGTGCTGCTCTGCTAAGTAAGTCCCCAAGTTTATCTTAGTCATGATTAATCTAAGTCATGACAGTTGATGCTTGACAATGAAAAGAATCATTTGGGATATATCTCTAAATTTGTTTTTGCCTTTTCTTATTTTTACTGGAAAGCTATTTAATGCCTTTGATAGTGGCCTTCTCGGAACAGAAGCAGATGTGTCTAACCAATTGTATGCTGCCTAGTTCCGGTTGCACAGAACCTCATTTAGTGTTTGGACATCACATGTGTTCCCATGGCGTAATACCGGTACTTCCCTATGATCCTTTGTAAATAGGTTAGACTGCTTGCACTAAATGAATAGAAGTGCATTCTGAAATTATTAGGCAGGGAACACTTGGTATGGAAAAAATAATCTGCCAATTTTTTTTTATTGAGAAGGCAGAACAAGTTCTGCCTGGGAAAGACCATAGACAGAGAAACTATAATCTCCAGTCAATTTGAAAAGAAAATGTAAAAAGCCAAACAAATGCATGTGCTTCTCTTATTTTAGTAGAAGCTGTGCACGTCAGAAAATAAAGACTTGTAGCAGTGGTTTGGTCAGTTTTATTTATAGCTGAAACCATGTCTGTCTGCTATACTTCTAATCCATAATATTTCTATTTAATTTCTTGTCTATGTTTATCCCTGACTCCCAGTTAAATTGTGCTTATTGGAGCGGCAAAAGGGAAGAAGGCTTAGAATACAACTGCTATATATAAATGTCACTTACACATTCGAATTAGATGTGAGACATACCCTCAGAAGAAAACATACTCATCCAACTACTTTTTTTTTTCTTTTAATTCTTCTGATTGTTGTTTTAAATTCTGTCTGCAAAGTGCTTTGTAGCTTTAATACCACTCTGATTGATTGTTGTCTTTTTCTGGCGAGAGGGTGTTTATTTTAGGAATCAACTGGTGATCCTAAATTTAGTTTTTGTTGGTTTGTACTCCTTCAATGCAGAGTTCTGTGCTCAAGGGAATAGTACAAACTAATAAATCTATAAAGAGTCTTTTTTTGTTGATTCTTTTTTGTTATTTTAAATAGGACAGAGATGCTCAGTCAATAGCCTGTAAGCTGTGCCAGGCAGGGCATTTAATGTGGTCTGGTGGTGTTAGAAAGAAGGTGGTTGAGATCAGGCTACTGCTGCAACTAGACCTGTTAATTTCCTGGTTTCTGCCCAGGCTGAGTAAGTGTTGTGGAAAAGAAATATGGGGCATGAGGCACATGGAGTATGTGGGTGGCAGCAGCATGTGGCCAAGCGTGGTCTTTCCCACATGTCTGTCCCGGCTGAGCAGGGAGCAGATTGCCCGTGTGAGATGGTGTGTGCTGTGGAGTGTGTCGGCATTCAGGCCGGCCCTGGCCCTTGAGGAAGGCGTCAGACTTGCTACACATGAGTAGCAGGGCAGTCGTATGTCAGAGGAGCGAGGCCTCATGTAATTGTTCCCCTTGCCACTGGAAAAGGACTGTAACTCTTTTTAATAAAATTTGGCTTCTTCAGTTCCTTAGTCTAGATTGCTGGGGCATTTTACACCTCCCTATACTGTCCTATTCTGTATGTGAGGTTTTTATATAACTTGGAGTGCACTGGAGGAGAGTTAAGAGGTAGTGTTAAGTCACGAATGAACCATTGTGCCTGTCAGCCTGGTTGTTTGTCCTATGAGATCGCAGGTGAGCTGAAGAGCACAGCACTGGAGAGTGTTGGGCCAGCGAGAATGCCTTTTTGTATAGTGGGAAGCAGTGTGCAGATGTGAGGGACCCTGCTGTGGTAAGGCCTCTGGGGGCATTTCCAAAGCTGCTTTGCACTGTGCTGAAGGTAGCCCTTGGACACCTGTAAGGAACCACTGCAACTCTACAAAGAGTAAACAAAGACCCTAAAAAGGACTGGCACTTACTTTGTCACGCTCATTTAATTGCCTGGTAATTATTTCTCTTCTGTGGCTGTCTTCCATTTCCACTGCTCTGCACCATGTGCTGTGGTTTTCACTGCTGTGTGTCAATGTTTGCTCACATTGCTGGACACTCTTGGTAACTGCCTGAACCTAATGAATGCTGAGTTGTGCTACTCTTTAGCAGCCTGCAGTGCCTAAACCCTTATTACTGGAAGGTACTTGTGCTATGCATAGTACAATATGGCTTTCTAAATATATATATATATATATTTGTATATATTTGGTCTGTGTGGATAGATTTATTTATTTATTTTTATTTTTGTACTTTAGCAGCTTTCCATTTATAAGGGCTCTGGCCGATGGCCTTATTCATGCTGCATTTTTAATTCTGGATGTGTATATCAACATATGGAATCCTAAAACTGTCTCTTGGTTTATTAATGTGGCAGCTGGGGAAAAGGAAAGAGTTATCTTAAATATTTCACTTTTTTTTAATTGATAGTCCGTTCAAAAGTAGTACATGGCATAGTTAAACTTATCAGTCATTTAATCTCTGTCTTGGTGATGTGACACTTATCTTTTAAAAACTTGTGAATTGCAGTTGTAGATGTTTTAGAGTAGCAGAAAAGATGGAATAGTTACTGAGGAAGGAAATACTATAAAATGTCGTTAGTTTCAAAGCTATAGGTAGTTTTTCTGAGGCCTTTTGCATGTAACATTATGAAAACTGTCATTTTAAAAGTAGCCACTGAATATATAATACTGCTTAAAAAAAAAAAAATTGTCCTAAAATTTTTTAGCTATTTTTGTTGGATAATCCTGTTACAAAAACAGTGCTACTATTGTGAAATGGTCATGTTTCTACTTCATTTTTAGGAGCATATGCAGGAAGAACCCTAAGAAAGAAGCCAAATGTTGTGACAATTTAAGAAGACAGCACTCACTGGGATAAAACAGCTGTTTTTTTAATGATGACAGTCTCAGCACTGATTCAAATATTGCATCTTCTATACTTATATTTAGAAATGATACACACGCTTTGTCATTTCCAGACAATGACACATTAATACAATCATATTGAAGTAATAAAGGGCTGTGAAGCTCTAATACTTGTGGAAAAATTGCATGTTAAAACTCACATGTTCATACTACTGTGTACACGTAAGATTCATAATGTTGTTTATTTAAAGACCACCAGAGGGCAACATTAAGCTAATCTGTGACTTTTTCACTCTCTAATTCTTGTGTCTGACATATGCTTTCTGCATTACTTAAAATTGCAATTTCTGTGTAAGATTGCCACCATAAATAAGTTGTGTGTATATATTCTTAGTTTCATACCATAATGTTAAAGCAGTTAAATAAGAAACCCTACTTAATTCAAACAAAACTGAGTGCTTACACCAGAATTTGTCAGCAGCCTTTTTGAATGTATTTTCTGTAAGAATGAGATTACCTCAATTTAAATACTAATGGACTAAGTGTTTTGCATTTCTGCTGAGTTGGACAGACACGGATCCACATTAACTGCTGGGCAGACAGACGTACTTTCGATGACTATACCGAAATTGCATGTTTGTACGTGTGGTAGAGCAAACCACTATGCTGAAAGAGGCCTAGGATTTTTTTTTTTCTTGCTGTCTACTGCATTTTCTTATGGGAACAACTTTTGGCCGAGATGAAGAGAAGTGTATGTTCTACAAAGATTTCAGAAGGCAAGATTTTAATTGTTTTACCGTTTCAGATTTACAAATAATTGTCCATAATTATAATTCAGCTAACTTATGTTTTGTTGATGATAGTTGCAGTGCTTCTGAGCAGTTTCTTTTCTACCATGATCTAACAGGCCCTTGTATTGAAATCATGATTTTGGGGCAGGGAGGGGAATCCCTATCAAATCCCTACCAAATCCAAAAAAACACTCTGTCATATTTATGAATATCTAAAATTAAAAGTTCATGCTTATATTTTACCTTGGTCTTGCTACTGCTGGATATTATCCTTTACCTTGAGGGGAGCAGAATTCTGTAACTTCTTTTAAAGAACTTGAGACGTGATGTTAACGTTCAAAGTCCAACAGAGACGAGGTTGGCTGTGGGAGCCTGTGCAGGGCTTGCTCTTCTGCTCTGGACCAGCAGTAGTAGAGAACTGATGACCAGAATGTGAAATGGGTTGTATTTCGTTATTTTCCCAGTACCAGTACAATGTAACACCCTAACTTCAGAAGCTTTGTAACGTGTTGACATGGATATTGGAGAAAAAAGACTGACTGAAAATTTCGTAGTGTTAAATAGTCAGCATCAAAGAGGAATGTAAATGGTGTGATGAGGAGAGTATCTTTGTGGGCAGTGGCATTGCTCGTGGCACTACTTGTGGCCTTTATCGACCACCAAGTCTGTCCTGTGCAGCTAGTGATGTTATTAAAAACAAATGTTTTATACCATGCAGTAAGTTATCCGAATTGCGTGCCTGGAAAATAGCAAAAATGCTGCTCAGACAGGTCTAAGACTGAGTGTGCTCAGTGGCTCTTTACTGTGGCATTTTTTGGAAAGCTTGTGGGGCGGCTCCCCTGAGGGTGTAAATGTGGGAGTTGACAGCAGTGGAGGACCTGCCTCTGTCGCACAAATGCGGTGGTTCTTTAAAATTTAGATGTAACACAGAAAATGACGAAGGCGAGCTTCCAGCTCGCTTCCAGCTCGCACCAGGGCTGTGTGGGCTCCCAGCTTTCCTCAGCAGCGGAAAACCTCTCCAGAGGCGAAAATGTAGAATAACGGGAGTAACCTGTGTCACGGGCGACAGAATGTGCTATTGATAGAACAGTGCTAAAGATTGATGTTTTTAAAGGATGTTTTATGTGCTGTGATTGTTGTTAGCATAGGCAATATATTGATGTAAACATAGGTTTAGCTTAAGTGCTAGTAAAAAGGAATGCTTACCTTCTGTTCAGGTTTCACATCTAAACCTCTTGCTTTAAGCATGCTTCCAATACATGTAATAAACCATTGTAGCACGAGAGTTTTTTTAACTTTCATGAGGCCTTTCTCTTGACAAGTGCCAGAATTTGTTTTTGTATTTGATGTTTTGTATTTATACATATTTAATTTAATCTTTTTATTTTGTGTGGAATTGTAATATCATTATAAAAGTGTATTTATTTTTGTACTTTGTTTCATTTTCACCAGTCTTGCTTTTTACTTAAGACACACTGCACAATAAACCTTAAATCTTTAAAGAGAACCGCGTTTCTTTTCTTTTTCAGGCTTGACAAATCACTTGATGTAAAACTGAGGAGAAGGCAAACCCTGTGGTGCAAGGCCATTTCCTCACAGCTCGCTGCGATTCGTAATAAGGGTCTTTTGCCCTCATCCCCGCACCGCTCTGGCTGTGTGTTTTACCACAGACCCGCACAGAAGCCCTCTACACCGGCCCCTCCCGGCCGCCGCCCGCTCTGAGGCGAGGCGCTTCCCGCCGCGGGGCGGGGCGGGAAATGGCGGCGGAAGGCGCTGCCCGCCCGCGGCGTCATGTGACGGGCCGGCAAGATGGCTGCCTTCCCTTGGTGAGGCTGCGGGAGGAGCGGGCGGGGTGGCCGGGCGCTGCCTGCCCCCGTCGCGGCAGGGGGCCGCGCTGGTGGGGGGGTGAGGCCGGGTAACGGGCTGCGAAGGGGGCTGCAGGTTCCCGCGGCTGCGTGAGGGCAGCGGTCATCTCCGGCGCCCCTCACAGGCGGCGGCCGCGGCGCTGAGGCGGAGGCGGCTCGGAGGGCTGCTCCCTGAGGGGCTGGAACCTCCGGGAGCGGCGGGAGGCGGCCGGGGCGCTGGGCGCCGCGGCTCCCCTGGCCTGGGAGCGCAGCCCGGCCCTTCCCTTGGCGGCCGTCTGGAGAAAGCAGACGGGTCAGGTCCATAACACGCTGCTCCCGGGGAGAGGAGGCCCGCGGGACGCTGCCCGCCGCCGTGGGTTTATTTCCCCTGAAGTAAGCGAGAAGGATCCCGCGAGGCAGCTGGCGTTCGGTGTGGTTCGGCCGGGCTGTGTTCTCGGTGCCGTGGCCCCGCCATTCCCTGAGGGAAAGGCGTCCTTCCCCCGCCGCCGCCGGGGGGTGTCACTGCCGGGCTGGGGATGGCTTCCTACCGTGGGTTGAAGTTTACCAGCGGGGTTTAGCTTCTGCTCCTCATCTTTCGCGGGAGGCGGGGTCGACTTCTAGCGACGGGAAATATTTCTACGGGAGAACTTGTTGTAGAGCTGGGGAAGCTGCGCTGTGCAGGACATGGGATAACTTAAGTCGTGTTGGTATGGAAAGGAGGGATAAAACAGGCGCTCTTTCTCTGACAGAAATACGTGCAGAGTTCATTTTTCTCCAAACTTGTCCTTCTTTGCGAATGAGCCCATTTTTTGTTTCTGGAAGACTTGCTCTTCCCAGGCTAATGTTCTATTAACACACTGAATATATCTAACTTCCAGGTGTTGATGTGGCTGATGGGTTACAGTCCTGAGCAAACTGGAAATCAAGCCTAATGTGGAGTAAAGAAAAGTAATATGCAGCAATTAGAGCCAATCAGAGCATTAGGTTGCCAAAAAGTTCCCCATATATATATAGTCACACTGAAAATCATCTCTCTTACTCTTTCATGTTGTTAATGTGTGAGCAAACTTTTATGTGTAATAAAAAGTGGAAATAATTTGTGGATTTAGAAGTTTCATTGTTAACGAAACTAGTCGAAGTTTTATTAAAACATCAGAGCTGTGCTTTTTAAAATAAATTCACTGGGGTATGAAATACTTTAGAACTTGAATTTATGTAGCTAAGGAACTTGAGTGGGTCGAATGGCTCTAACAGGTTAGTTGGCTGTTGGAACTGTTGATATTTTGCAGTAATTTTGGTGGAATCTCTCAGTGACCTTGCAGAAAGAGAAAGGAATAAACGTGGCTGCAGCTTTTGAATTTCTAGCAGTACCAAAATACAATGAAAAACTAAGGACGGCAACCACAAAGCAGAGCGGTAGGCGTGCTGCCAAATTGATTTTTACGTAATGCAGCAATGAGCAAGCTAATAAGTTGGTCTGGTACTACTGATGCAGAAGTGGCCATGGAGAAATAATGGTCCAGAGTAAAACGTTTTAAGGCGTGTTTTTGTGTTACGTGGCAGGCTGGTTCTGCTGCGCAGCGGCTGTCTCTGTGCTGAACCTGGAGGGCGAGGAGGCCCCTGGGCCTTAGGGTGGGCTGGGCGCTGGAAGACCTACAGTAACATGGGGGTCGGGGGGAAGTACAGCAGCCCCAGGAAAAAAGGTTGTTTACCAGGAGAGAAAAGTCGTCAGTCTGCCAAGTGTTGAGGGCATGGGGTGGTGGTGATGGCAGTGATGCTTGGGTGTGTAAAAAGGTTGAAACCCACTGTTAAAACAGCACCTGCAAGCAGGGGTGTGTCTTGCAGTGTGCTGTGGGGATGAAACCCTGGCTTGGCCTGAGTCTTGTTTTTGTTTACTCTCGGAAGTTGGCTGCGCTGCCGTGGCCGAGATAGGAATGCCTAATCTCCTTTCCCTGGAGAGTAAGTGGAACATAATGTCAGAGCGAGCTTGAACTTGTCCCCCCTATTAGCTGTTACAAACTGTCTTATTGCTTGAGTGGCCATGTTGTAAATGTACTTTTAAAAAACTTATTTGCAGGGTGAACAGCTCTTCTTCATTCCCACGTGTGTATTAGACATGTACACTTGCCCAGTGATGCCTTATGTTATAATTAGAGTACAGCTGATTTTGGCCTGGGAGTGGTATGCCAAGTGTGAGCTGTCGGGGACATTTTTCTTTACTGCTAGTTTGGAAATATCTGTAAAGGAGAGGCATGGAAATACCAACAGAACTGTAACAGAGTAATAAAAATGTTATAATTAGGCAGCCAGAAAGAGTTTGAAAGATTTTTCACCCAGATGCTAATTAACCCACCCAGATGCTAATTAACCCATGAAGCAAGTGAGGGAGGAGAATCATTGAAGCACAGGACAATAGTAAATTAAAGAGACTATTCATGTATAAAGAAAAGGAACTGGAGATCAAGAAAACAAAAGGAATAAGCACATGGATTTCACTGGACTCTTTCTCTTTCTCTGCTGTTCTCATTAGATGTCAAAGCTTCTCCTTGGAGTAGCAAAACTGTAAATTAAACTCATTCTTAATGTTTTTTTTAATGAATCTGGGTTTGGGGGGGGTACATAGTATCTAATAGAAAAGCTGTCTGCCTGGCACTGCTGAAATTCTTCCTAATGAGTTAGGTCTCTGAGTAGGAATGGAATTCTTTGAAAGTTTGGATTAGTTTTTGTGAGAAAGATGTGTATTATATGGGGGGGAATGCTGCTTGTTTTTGTTAGGAGTCTCATTAAAGAAACCTTTGTATGTCTACTGGTTTTACTCATTCAGCTAAGGCCTTAATGTGTGCTATAAACATTCTCAGCATCCTGGATGAAACAGGAAAGAACAATTAGCTGCTTGGCATGGTTCAAAGACTAAAAAAGAAAACAGGAAGTTATGGAGGGTGGAATGCAGAAAATAACTTTTCAAGTATGTTTTTCTGTATTTTACTTGGATCTCTTTCTGCCTTAGTGCTTCACTACTGCTGCTGCTAAAGGAAGGTACCATGTGGTAGCTGTGGGGGCAGTTGTTTTACGAAGCAGCTGCCCTATGTGTTTTTGTGAGTTCATATTTTCATTTCCCTGTTTAACCATTACTACTACTCCATACAGTTTGAAGGAATTAATTTCATATATTGATGTGTTGTCTGAGAAAGCAGTTATAACTCTTAAGTCTCATTTGAGATTGTCTTCCAGTGCTAGGCAGGGAAGTTTTAATCCCCCTTTTTTGCCTTCCTACATTATGGAACATGCTTTTAAAGCCTTTTAAAATATAAATTTATATTTATATTTGAGCAATTAAAACCAGGATGAATGGTCTATTTTATAAAAGAGCAGCATCCTTAAACTGATCGATAAATTAGTGTGTGTTACTGTTAGTTCCTAGTGGCAATGTTGTTTTATTCAAATACTTTATTTATGTTCTTTTCTGGAATTAACTCCTTTTTTTTTTTTTTTTAATTGGAGATGGAGATTTTCACAGTTCTCCCTTTATATGAGATTAAAAATAAAACCTGAAATACATGTAATTTTGTGATTTATTTCACTTAATGACATACTTAATTTTCTTAGATGAGGCAGTGCTTTTATACAAGTACTTACGCACAATGCAAACATATGAGTACTGATAGTTTCTTTCTTATAATTTGAATTTTGCAACTTTTATTTTGAATACAGTGAACAAATACAAATAGCTTTCTTAGGGAAGAGCTTTGCAGTTACACAAATTAATCTGTGCAGTCTCACATTATATCTGTGTGTGATCACTTTGATTTCTTCCCTTGTGTTTTCATGCTTACCTTTTTCCTTCACTCTGAGCATTCATCTTAAAGGAGGTGTTTAGTAATCTCCATCACCCTGTCACACATACAGATGCTTGGTTCAGTTGCCCTTTTGATGTACAATGGAATGGAAGAGAATCCAGCTGTACAGGCAGAGTACAGTCAAATGGCTGAAAGTAAAATTTCTTCAGTTTAAGTTTTATATATCTCAGTAAAGAGAGAAATTTTGGTCTTTACATTGACTTATTTTGCAACGTGCGTTTCTTTTTGTAGATATCCTTACATCTATAGAGACATGGGATATGTGTCTCTGTTCATAAGTATGTGATTATTTATATGCATATATACTTTCCCTTTACTTTTCCTTTTTAAGGCATGCGAGATCAAGAAACTATGTTTCAGAATATGAAGTGTGCAAACTGGAATCTGTACCCTTGGATTTTGGCGATTACCATCCACTAAAACCCATTACAGTGAGTTTCTTTTTTGTGCTTTTGGAAAATGAATGTGAATTAAAACTGATCGTGTTCCTCTTTTTACTTCCGTTCCTTTAAAATTAAAAGGCTTTGAAGTTGGTGGTGGTAGTGGTGAAGTTGCTTTCTATGTTAGTGTCCTGTTATTTTAGGGGCATCAAGGTTTATTCTGTTTGTCCTTTACAGAAATTTGCTGGTGCTGTTATGTGTCAAAGACAGTCTCCTTCTGACAAATACAGCATTCCAACTTGTGGGTTTTCTTGGTAGGATTAAATGCTGAATAATGTATGAGTTTAAAATCAAATTGTTACATTACAAATAACCTGCATAATTGCTTGATGTAAGATTTGTTTTTGGGTTAACTTCCAGTCAGCTGTATGCTTTAAAAAAATTATTATTTCTTTAATATATGAGAGGCTTTTAAAAATGTGGATGTACAAAAAAATACAGCTTCAAAGGGATGATAGCCATGTGCTATTGAATGATAAATGGACAGCAACTTCTACTTAGAAAGGTCAGTAGGGAGATAAGACAGAGGCCTTAAGAACAGATTTGGTGTTCCAGGCCTGAATATTGTACAAGAACAGTAAGGATGAGACTGGCAGAGGAAATCAAATAGCAAGAAAGAGATTGGAGGAGAGGGAGAAAATTAATTAAGTAGAGGAGGGGTACTAGAAGGAAGTTTAGAGTGGTTGTTCTTACGGTTCTGTAGACCTAGAATTGGAAGAGGGGAAAAAAACCCAAGTAACGAAAATGCTATTGAAGAGTGCCTCCAGATTCAGGGGAGAAGGAGGTGCTTCAATTTAAATGCTGATGCTTATTCTGAAGAGTTTGGTTGGTTGGTCCTTGCTTTCATTGCAATAGCACAATTTAAGTAGAAGATGTTTTGATGGTTTATTAAATAAAATGGGGTGAAGGGAAGGCTTTTTTGTTTAACAGTTTTGAACTTTCCTTTTAGGTTACTGAATCCAAGACCAAGAAAATGAACCGTAAAGGAAGTACTTCTTCTACCTCCTCTTCTTCTTCTAGTTCTATGATGGATCCATTGAGCAGTGTCTTGGATGGTAGTGATCCCTTATCGTTATTTGCAGCAGCTGCAGATCCTGTGGCTACTACTGCTACCATGGTAAGACTGGAGGGGAGTTATGTCAACTACATAAAATAAAAAAAACCCACCAAAACAAAACTACAAAGCTAACCCTGGATAAAATGTATTAGTCTCACCAACTCAGAGATTGATGCAAATAGGAAACATATGGTATTAATAGAATAATGTATTCTTTTTTATTTACCTATATTTATCCACCTTATGTTGACATTTATTTAAATACGGAATTTTTTTTGTTAATACTATAGCTTTTGGAAGGATCAGTTAGCATGTGAACCATTAAGTTGACTTTTATCAGCCTTCTCTTTTTTTTCCAGACCTGTATTTAACATTTGCACTCGTACTCTCCTCATAGGATAGCACACGAAAGAAACGGGATAAAGATGACAGCTCAGCAGTAGGAAGTGACTTTGAACCATGGTCAAACAAACGTGGCGAAATCCTTGCTAGATACACAACAACAGAGAAGCTCTCTATCGTAAGTGGCAGATTCTCTGGTTTTGTTTATGTGTACTAAACCTTTAATGGATTTTGGATGTTGCTGTTTTGTAAGTATTTAATGAGTAAATATTGGTTCAATTTCAATGTTGTAGAAAGCTGTACCACAAGCTCTTGCTTCCAATGATTGTTTTGGAGCCGAGTCCAGAAGTCTGTTCATACTTAGAAGCCATCGCTTTGTCTTTTTGTAACAATGCAAATAAATTCTTGTCTTATGTCTACTTCTAAACAATTAGAGGCTTAATTATCAGTGTAATTACCTTGTGCATTCTTGGAATGCTAGAGAGTGCATGTTTTCTAAAAGTCTGCTTTTTCTGTTTTTTCGCAGAATCTGTACATGGGATCTGAAAAAGGTGAGCAGTTTCTGTAGCAGTAACGGATTTTGCTTGAGGTAGGGGGCAGTCTCAGGTTTGTGGTCAAGAACAGTTGAAATGTGTATTCCTGTCCTCTCCCATTCTGACATACAGTTGCATCTATGTTTTTTTGTGAATAAGACTTCTGCTGGACTTTTACTTAAAATAATTATTGAAAACAAGCCACTCAACAACCTTGTCTTGTATTCCTGTAGGCTAATGAACTTGTGATTGTGTGTTGTGGAAGGAAATGGAATTCACTGCCTTCTACTGTAGCTTACAACTTTCTGCCATTTAAAGTGAGCAGTGATGTTTTGAGGATCATGTTCATCAACTCTTCTGCTTGCTGGAAGGGAAAGCAAACAAGTCCCTTGGGAACTTGTTCAGTTATTCTCTTTACATGAAAGTGAAATTTCAGCTGTATGCTGAGTGTTCAAAAAGAACCAAATGTTAAATATTTTATCATGTTTTCTAGCGAAGCAAATCTGGGCTAAGTAGTCGTAGCTGATTGCATAGTAAATCAGAATTTTTGTATATGAGTAAACATACAGCATTTCACTTCTGCAAAAAAAATGAAATACTTTTTTGGAATAAGAATGGTCAAACACTGAAACAGGTTGTCTAGGGAGTGTGTGACATCTCCATCCTTACATATCATTAAATTGACTGGATATAACCCTGTGCAACCTCTTAAAACTTCAAAATTGGACCTGCTTTGAGGAGGAGAGTTGGACCCAGACCTCTGTAGGGCTTTTCTAACCTAGGTTATTCTATGGTTCTACCAGGTTGTTCTTTCCTTAACAGCAAAACTTGCAAGAAAATCCATTTATATTCGCTTTTGCTTATTTGTCATTCCCCACTCAAAGTGAATGAATTGTAGGTACGTTTAAATGCGTGTCTTCCCGAAATACCCACCAAATGAATCAGACAACTTGCCTTCTGTGATGGAAGCTGGCTAGTTGTCTGAGTCTATCAAGCTCCTTCACTTCTGTTTCTCTTTAGAAGTCCAAGTGTTTAAATGTTGAAGAAACTCAAACCTATAATTTCTTTACAGGAAAAGCTACAACTACTGGCTCAGCAGTTTCTGAAAAAGTGAGGACGAGATTAGAAGAACTGGATGATCTGGAAGAGGTGAGAAAGTTTTCTGATCCAATTATATCACCAATTATATTTAAAAGTTAAATAAATTTGTGAAATAAAAATCTTTTATGAAACCTTTTAAAAAATGTCCCGATTCTGCATGTGCTTATGCAGGATTTAGATAAATATATACTTTCAATGGGATTTCTCTGGTAATTTCAATACTTATTGTTATAGAATTGAGGCAGAATCATATTTTTGTATCACTAGAAATTGTGATTTAAAAATTCACCTCGTCTACGGATGTTGATTTACCTTGATACTGTGTACGGTCTGCAGTTGCTATAGAACAGTGTGGGGCCTAATAGTCTTAATGTCTGATAATTTTGTTTGCCCCTGTTGCAGAAGCTGCATACTGTCTACCTGAGCTTAATTAAAGTTACATTTACGTAGTTGATAGAAAGACTGAACACTCAAGTTATTTCTCAAACTGCAGTATTTTACTGTGCAAAGATGAGGTGTTCCGTAACTTTTCTAAAACCTGAATCTGTGGGGTACTTCTAGAATTGTTTTGGGTAATGTTGCTTTGAAGCCTCTGCCTCTTAACTAACTTCAGTTTGCCTGAGCCAGCGCAGTTCTAATAGTTGCATATCACAAATAAAGGATCGGATTCTTTTAGTAGAAAAATTAAGTACCCTTTATCATGAGGAAGTATGTAAGCTTTTGTGAAACTGTAATTGCATTTACATTTTATCTTTTCTTCTGTGATTGTTTTTACTGGCTTTTTTTCTGGACTCTCAGATGTTATGAAATCTGTTCTGTAAACTCATCAAAACTAATCCTGAAGGTAGTTTTTAATGTAACTTATACTTCTATTGAAGACTGTTCCAGAACCAACTTCTGATTTTTCTAAATGCATTTTTGGTCACTTTGTTCCTGTGTCAGTTTGGTTCTAAAATTTAAACAATTTTTTCTGCTTCCAGTGTTTTGCTAGTTTATTGTGGATGTGTGCTCTTTTTATAAGGTCTGTAAGATCTTTGGGAAAACATCACAAGCATACTCTGGTACTAAGCATGAAATGAAAATAGTTTTATTTTCTTACTGAAGGTGAACACAGCCAGATTTTTCTTGCTGTAGAGAAATTTGCTCGTATATTGCTGGCAAAAGGTTTCATTTCTCTCTGATGCCACTTCTCCATAGGTGCTAGTATGCTTGTGTGTAGTGCTAGTTCACTAATTAGACTGTGAGTAGAATACCACTGAAATAGTCCGGCACTTCTGACCTCTCAGGCAACTTTCTTTGGGTACCAGCATGTACGTCTCTTGAAAACCAAGGCAGTTGTGATGCACTCCTGTGCCAAACACCTGCAATATCAATGCTGCGAAGGTAAGAAGGGAAAATCAAGGAATTCTGCAGTAAGTTTTGTGGGTTCACCCCCCTGCTGAGTTGACTCTGTAATAATGGCAGTCTCTTTCCTTCCTTCCCTCCCTCTCTTATTAAGTAGGCTTGTGTTTTCTTGCCAGGGATCACAGAAAGAGCTGTTGAATTTGACTCAGCAAGATTACATGAACCGAATTGAAGAACTGAACCAGTCTTTAAAGGATGCTTGGTCCTCTGATCAGAAAGTAAAAGCTCTGAAAATAGTCATCCAGGTCAGTTTTATATTTTTGTTCTGTACAGAACTGGTGGGTTTGGTGGTGGGGCTTGTCCGATTTCTTTCTTGGGGAAAGAAGGGTTTCTGTTACTTTTCTGTTGTTCTGTTCTTCACTGAAATCCATTTCTTTGAGGTATATGACTTCTGACAACAGTTGGATTTGCAACTTCATTGTTATGTATAGATTTTGAGTAGGGTACATGGGATGGAATTCTCATTAAAGAGAGTGGCCAAATGACATATGTGAAAATTTTTCCTGTTTAAGGATAATTAGACTAAATAACACGTAGTGATATAAACTCTTTCTAGTGCATGTAATTTCCTTTCCTCTCCTCTTCCTGTTCTAGCCCCTTGTTCCCCACCCTAGATAATACCAGAATGGCTTTTTGAATGTCTGTGTTTTCCCCATCCAAACTTACTAAGGCGATTGAATAATCTGATTTAGGACTGTACCAAGCTACAGAAAACAACTCCAGATTTTTTAAGTGTGTGTATATTTTTGGGGGGTTTTGTTGTGTGGGGTTTTGTTTGTTTGTTTGTTTTTTAAACCTGTCCACAGTCTTCATCTGACTCATTTGGGGTGATGGGCTTTGAGGGGGACAGGGGGAAATAGGACAATTAAATGCTCTTTTGTTTGGCTTGGCCTTTAAAAAAGGCCACAGGCAAAGTGCATCAGAGGACAGATGAGATAATGACAGCCTTAAAAGCTGTAAAACTGATGTAATGCTAATAGTCATCAAGTGGGGTTATATAAAGTCAGGATTTTTTTTTTGTCATGCTGTATACTCTTGTGAAAACTGTTTGCAGTAATTTTAGCTTAAATTGTGGTAAAGACAATAAAGGCAACGAAACATAAATGAACTGAGGTAAAAAAATTTTGTGACCTCAGGTGACAAATGTTCTATTGTAATACTATGAAATCAGCACTATTATTCTTTAAAAAAAATTCCATATATAGCATTGTGAAGTGTGAATACTTCAGTGAAAGAGAATACAATATTACAAATCTCTTGATGAGAAGAAAAGGGACATGAACATACTGTATTTACAGTGCATTAAGATGTATATATATACAGTGACATGCACTGATAATATATGCATTTATACTTTCGTATGTTCTTTTACAAATGGTTTCACAAATGATTTTGAAATAAGGTAGTTTCTAAGATGGGATTCAGTGCTTCTAGGAAAGTGATTTCAAAATTGCATATGTTTATCTCTTAAACTGTTGTCAGTGTGTTGTTCACTTTGCACTTGAACTTGGTGCTGCAGGTGCTCATAAGTAATTGAAGGTCTGGGTAAGAATGAAACGGGTGTTTGGGAAATTAACATGAATAAAAAAAAAATCGTAAAGGAGATTACAAGTAATTAGTAATAATTCTATATTTACAAAGCAGGGTAGGGTAGAAACCTGACTGAACTTCCATTGTTGTGATATTTCCTAGTAAATAACATAATTTTAAGAGTGTTGTATCCCCTAAGGGAGCTAAGCAGTTTTCTTGACATCAGCCTGTGATTATATATATAGTCTATCATTATTATCATCACATACTGATTAGTATGCAATACGAGGAGTAAGTTTGGCCTTTTTTTTTGGTTGTTGTTTTCAGAAATGTATACTGGGCTTGAAAAAGAAATTTTCATTTGAATGCTAGAATTATCTTTATTTCAGAACTAATGATGAAATTACACAAGATCTTTCATTTGGACATTGGGAATGAAGCTGTTATTCTCTGTGCAAGAGTTTTACAGAGCTTGAAGTGCAGGAAGAGTTCTGGTTGTTAAGGCAGGGTCTGAATTTATAGCATGTGAGTTCCTCAAGTGCCTTTTTACAAGATACTTTACTTGTCAAGATGGAATAAGCTGAGCTGCTTAGCATAAGCTGAAGTAAGTTGATTATGTATGTGAGCTCTAAGAAAAGTGGTAATTAAGTGTTCATGGTATGTGTAGGTCCTAAACAGCTACTGAATTACCATTCTTTGAAGGTGACTGACTTACCATGCAGCAGGGAGGATTCTGCTTCAGTTGTAAGACGTGAATGCTCTTGCCTGTATTTTGGGTGCACTCTTAAGTTCCTCCCTGATGAATAAAGCAAAAAGACTTAAGTGTGCCCCTCATTTAAGCATGTTCAAATGTTAGGATTTTCTTGTTTAAGTAAACCAGTCCTGTGGGGTATTGGATTGCTTTCTGGAATTTGGGAATGTAATGAAAACTTGAACTTTATTTATTCCATTGAGATTGAAGAACTGTCTCCTGATGAAGGAGAGAGAAAGGACAGGGATCTCAGAAAATGCTGTACTTGTCAGTCTTAGAGGCCAGAGAAGACTCGTGTTCAAAGGCCACATTTGGCTCAAGTAGGGAGGAGATGGATTACTCTCCCTAGTCAGTCATCTGCCTGTTTTCTTCAGGGGGAAGTTGATTTTTTGTGAATGAACTTCTGGCAAAGTTTTTAACTTGAGTTTAGTCTGCAGTTCTTGCACCATCATGGAAAACAAAATATAACTTAACTGAATATTTAAAAAAGACCATAATTTCTTAGTGTGTTTTTTGAATTCGTATCATAAATGGACATGTTCCTACTTGGACTTAACATTCAACGATACTAGAACTAAGTTGGCTAATATGTTTTCAAATGTGACTCTGCACTAGGCATCATTATAGTCCATATACCACCAAATGTTTGGTGCCTGTGGGTGGCAACCGATTATAGATTCCTCCCTGGAGCTGACTGGGGATGAGCCGGCCTGTTTCCAAAATGTTTGAACTAGTTAAGTGAGCCACGAAGATGTGTTGAAAAGCTCGTTAGCTAAACTGTTAAAATTGTTTGTTAATTTAGTCTAGATCAAATTTTCTGTTTGACATGGATGCTTACAGAGATGGTAAGAAACTGAAAAATGTCCTTAAAAAAGTTATTTTAGAAAAGAAGTGCCTTTCTGTGCTTCTTCTGGGAGACAATTTGTCTTGTCTGAACAAATGCACAGATCTGCATGGTCAGCTGAAATTCTGCATTGTAGATTACCTTGTATAAAGGAAAAATAGATCTGTGACTAGCTCTGCTGGACGTGAAAAGTAGCCTGAAAAATACAGAGGCTACCATGATGTACGTAAAAGGTTCTTCTACTTTTTGCTGGATAGTTCATGTTGGTTCTTTGCATCTGTAGATATTAATCTGTTCCAGCTTGTCTGGAGTAAAAACACAAACTTGCATTGTCCTCTAAAAATGTTTCTGTTTTTTTTTCCCCCTTCTAGTGTTCTAAGCTTCTTTCAGACACAGCAGTAATCCAGTTTTATCCAAGTAAATTTGTTCTAATTACAGATATCCTTGATACTTTTGGTAAGTATCTAATGTGCCAAATTTATTACACAATTGTTAATAAGATGAAATTAATTTTTTGTAATGTTAAAAAACATTCAAGTTATCGAAAAAATGCTGAAATGACTCTCAGTTTTAACACAGAATATTTCCAACATAAACATTTGGACACCAGTGGTATAAACATGGTATTTTTTTTTCAAAAACTCTTATGAGTGAAGTCTTTAAAGTAAAAATATCTCATTTTGTAGTAATGTGCTTTATGTATTAGTGAATATCTAGAAGAAAACCTTGGGAAAAATAATGATCTCTGCATTTTGAAATTTAAAAGACACTGTTGTTATGAAAATACTTTGGTTTTGGCAACCTCTTTACTCAATATTTCATTCTATTTATATTTGAAGAACAGAAGTCAGAAAGTTTTCTTTAGCTGAATAGGGACTATGCAGTGATCAGAATGTAGTTGCTAAATTTTTAAATTTATTTTTATCGTTTGTAAATGATCCTTTAAGTTAAATAGTTGTCCACTTCATGTGATTCTCTTGGTTTTCTTCCATGTTATGGAAAAGATTTACGACAGCATTCAAAGTTGAAGGGTATTTTGATGTTTAGCAGGATATGCTATGACATAGGTCCAATTGTTCTTTCAGGTCTTGCTTCCTCTTTGTGCTCTTTCCTACTTACTGAAAGTTGCTGAAGATAACATAATATCCAAACTCAGCAAAGCCAGGACACCAGCTGTCCTTTCCTGGCCTGGGAGAAATCTGACCTGTGTGCTACCTCTGCACTGAAGGGAGCCAGAGAAATTTTCTATAGTGTGCGAAGTGCTAATTTCAGCCTCACTAGAGGGCAGCATGATGTTAGTGTTATAGGATGTTTTCTTCAGCTGATTTCAACCTATGTGAGAGGGAACCTTTGTATCAACATTCTGTGTTTTACAGTTCATTATGAATGTGTTGTGTTTTGTTGTTGTTTTTTTTAACAGGGAAACTAGTGTATGAAAGAATTCTATCAATGTGCGTGGACAATCGTGTCTCTTTGCCAGGTAACTTTGTGTTTGTTTCTCGTGTGCTCCTGGGAGAAATCATATCTGAACTAATTTGAGAAAGGTTAAATAGGACCCGTGCTGCTTTATTTCCCATGAAAAAAGTTCTGATTTGAATCTAGTAGTTTTTAGTTTTTAACAGAGTAAAATCCATTGCTTATGGCTTTCACCATTCACAGTATTTATGCAAGTTTACATTTTAACTGTGCAGAATATGCAAACAAAGCTGAGAGTCTCAGTGTTTGGTAAATAGATGTTTTTGTTGCTGCATTGGAAACCGTTCATAGTTTTGCTTTAATTAGGGAAGAATTTTGGAAGAAGGAGCAGGCTGTCAATATGATCTTTCTAACTTGGGCACTTCATTTTTTCAGTTGAAGTTTTAACACTGTAACAAGTTTAATTTGACATTTACGGTACAAATGGAAGTACTTCTTTAGGAAGGCACCGAAACATTCCATTGAAATATAGGCTTTTCCGTGCAATTTGGAGTGTATTAAGTGCATGTCCTTGAAATATGAAACATTCTTACTCTGTAGTTGGCAATGCAACAGTAGCATTAGGTTACAGTTGAATCCATTGGATTTGAACCAGAAGCCCCAAACCAGCAAATATTTAAATTTGAAATAAGCTTACAGAAAATACTTAAAATAAATTTGTTTTTTGCAGTTCTGGTAAACTGTTCTTGTAAACGTTAATGAAGGCAGACAGTTCCCGTAGCGTGTCACGATTGCTGGTCACAGTTCCCCCAGTTCTGGAGGGCTGAGCTCATGCTGCAGCTGTAGAGCTGCTGGGGGCATTACTGGTGGGTACTTCCCAGTCAGCTGTAAAAGCGGGAGGGAGAAGGAAAATCTGTGCTGTGCTTGCTGTGCGTGGCAGCGTGAACCCCCAGGGATTTCAGGCCCAACCTCCATGCTCGTCCATGGGAACCAAGCAAAACAAACTTGGACGAGAACCCTGTGGTCCTGGGTGAGAAAGAACATCTTCCTGTGCTCAGTCAGCATCTAGCGTGTGGCTTCTCTAGTGCTGCAAGTGGGAAACTCTTGTGGAACAGGAGCTTCTCGCCTTGTAGAGGCAGGGATGGGAGAGCACTGATATTCTAAACTGTCTCACAAGGAGTTTATAAGCAGACACTCACAGCAGAAGCTGCTTGTGTGCCTTTATGGCTGAGAGAAGAGGGACTCGTCCTTCCCAACCATCTTTCCTCAGACCTGGGTAGATCCCAAGAAGCCTGGTTTTGTCTTCTGTTCCAGGCAGTCTGGAGAAAGAGGGGACAGTTAGCCATGCAACTGCATGCCCGCCTGACTGGAGCACTGTCACCATAACCCATCTGTTCCACCCCGAGGTGGCAGCTTTTTCCTGCTGGCAGCTGACACAAATGGTCGCAGAGCTCATGAGGAAAGAAGTGCGCTGCAGTGTTAGATGCTTAGCATGCAAAAACAAATGTTCTGTCAGTGTTTAATATTCCCCACTACTTGCAATATAATTTAAATAATATTTTTTAAAAATTATATTAGCCTTTTAAAGTAAAGAATTTGAGTGCTTAAATCTCATATGTATGCATTTTTTATAGATTTATATACATGTATTTGTGATGGATTCCCTATATTTATTTTTTTTTCTACAATTTCTGCTTTTGGGGGTAGGCAGAGGTTAGATTTCCAAGTAGCAGATCTGAGATTAGGTTTGAGTGCTTGGCTTTAGCTTCTGAAATGTTACTTAATGCAGGACGGAAGCTCTAGTTTCCTCTTCTTGCTCTCTGTGTACTCAGCTCCTACTGCTGCAAGAGAGCTGAGAATTAAACATAATGCCTGTTTATTATGATGTGCCTAATTTCTTGTTGAAAGGAAAGAGGATGCAATTTTAAACCTAGAATGAAAAGTAACTTGTTTCCAGAAAGAGTGTAACTGTTTCTGGGTTGTTTTTTTTTCCCCCAGATAATTTTTCTCCAGAGAGTGTTAACGATACTGCTAAAGAAACTTGCTTAAACTGGTTTTTCAAGATTGCCTCAATCAGAGAACTCATTCCCAGATTGTATCCTTGTCAACAGAGACTCTCGGAGTGTGTCTGCAGGTTTTTCACAGACTTTTCCAAAAATGAACATGTTTGTTTCAATAAAATGCACAGCAATCTGATGTTTATACTGAGTTTGTTTTGTTTGTTTCAGGCTGTATGTTGTAAATCTAATTTTGAGTCATGTTTCATAGTAAACTGAATGCTGAATTACTGGCTACAAGCAGCATGGGAGGGATGAAGTAGAGTTGATGTGTGAAAGCTTGGGAAACAGTAACAATCTTGTAGATAAATAGTTAAAATCAACAAAGTGTAGTGAGATTAACTATAGAAGGCCTTGAAAAAGTTTGTTCCATATGTATGTGGTGTTTAAGTTTGGTTTTGTGGTTTTAAATGCCATGCATCTTAATTTTGTTCCTTAACTTGGCTTCATTTTAGTTACGTGGAAGCAGCAATACTGAAGTGCAATAAGTTCCTATCCAAAACGTAAGAGTAAATGTTAAGTGTGGGAAAGAAGTGAGTGGACAGGCTTATAAACTAATTTAAGGAGTTAAGCACGCAAGTTTCATGATTAATGGTGGATAGACTCTTAATAGGTCTGAGGAAAAGCAGTACTGAGGAGTTTTGGAGTTTTGGTGCGAACGCCATGGAATAAATTCAAGGTGAACTGTGGTACCATTCGAAATGCAATAGTGCTTTGGAATATATGTATAATTGTGGCATCAGGAGTTCGCAAATTAAAGACCAGTGGCTTCAGGTGGTAGAGGGGGAAGCAGGATTGTTGAGATGAGAAGTATGGCAAAAAGACGGGGTAGAAGACTGAAAGGAAAATACTGATGTGTCGTATTGCTAGAGACAGACTTGCAGAAACAGTTTAGGAGCAATAAACCATTCTCTATTGAAAATCTTGGTATAAGCTTTATTTGTTGCCAAACAGTGTCAGTTGCTGAGCTGAAAATGTTCCTTCACGTGTAATGGTTCTTTTTCAGTTCTATTTTGAAGTGAGTGTTGTAAGCCAAATTGCTACTATAGTGACAACTTCATTATCCTTAAAAAGCAGTTCTTTTACTGGAATTGATGGGCCTCATCTCCAGGCACTAGTACAACTCTGTCAAAAAGGACCTGTGGGAAAATGAGACATACAAGGAGTTCTGCCAGTTCTGCTTTAAGCGGATGCTTTCTGCACATTGAATTACAGCCCTTCTAGAGCTCTGCTGTTCCTCCAAACTAGAGGAGGAGTGTTTTAGTTGTGCTTGTCTTTTACAAGCCACGCATCCAACCTGGCTGTCTGCACTACTCCTAATGGCAAACACTGCAATTTGAATATAGGATATGTGTTACTATACACATAAAATTTTACTTCTGAAATAACATTTTGTGCTAATACGCTTCATCTTTGGTAGGTGTTTCTATAACTCACACTTAATTGTCCATCTACAAGGCAGCTACTGAAGTAGGTGATATAATTCTGTTATTGGTTGTTAAATCTCATTTTCATTTCTGAAAAATCTTAACAGGGGGATTTCGGAATGTCTCCCACGGTTAACATCTATGATTAGAGGAATTGGAGATCCACTGGTTGCAGTGTATGCAAGAGCATACCTTTGCAGGGTAGGCTATTATTTAACACTTCCAATCTGTATCAAGGATTTACTGCAGCTAGCTCTGCCACTAAATTAAAATTTCTTTTAACTACTGTTTTTATCTGACATAGTCAGCAGCCTCTCTTTCTTCTAACAAACAAAAAAGCAAAAATTCTCTTTTGTTTTAGTAATGGGGAATCTTTCTTTAAGTGTTTTATAATCAGTAAAAATAATCCTATGTGCTGCTTATGCCAGTTTTTCATCTTCATGTAGGGTAAAATGTTAGGGAGCTAAGTGGAAGGAGAGTTTGAACTTTGAGACTGCGTGCTGTTGTCTGATTACTCGGTGCTACTTTTCATAGTTAATATATGCACTTCCCCAAAGTTTATCTCCCTCCTCCTACTGTTGGAGTATATGGTGGCAGGCATAGCAGCCACTTTATCAAGTGTTCAGACAGTGGATTTTTGTCTGACTGCGCAGCGTGGCTGTGTTCTTATCCATAAGTACTCCTGCAGTTACCTTAACAGCTCAGCCAAGATAAACTTACAAGAGAAGAGACCCTAAAATGATTCAAAAAGTCATCAATAGTGGAAAAATATTTGTGAAATACATTTTTGAAGTAGAGGCAAAGAGCTCGACTATAATTGGAAAATGATAGGATTGCTAATTAGCAACGCGTGCATGAAATCAGCTGCCATTATGAAATGCAATGAGTTTGTTCAGTTTTCATATATCTGTTGTTTGAATACACTGTCCAGTATGCTTTTGGTATACTGTTCAGGTGTGTCCATATGAGTTCCTGTGTCTGCAAGTAATTGCTGACCTCTGGTTTACTCTGATAGGTGAGATGCTTAGTTTATTTCAGTCTTATACAATAATGCCTTCATTTTCTTCATAGCCTAATCAGTCCTGCTACACAGTGCAAGGTTTCTGACAGGTTTTTATGACACAGTTTGTATGCACAATCCACCTTTTACTGCTCCTGATACAGCTAAAGGAGATGCATAACGGTGGCGCAGGTAGGGCTAATAATCTAGTAATAGTAACTGCACTTATGTAGGAAGGAAGAGCTTAGCATGCTCCTTTTTGTCCACAAAGATGATCATATGAAATAGTGAAAATTTTCTTGGAATAAATACTAGCTGTTAAAATCCTGACTTCTGTTTAAAATAAGAAAGCTTATTGGAATGGAAGGCATTTAATCTTCTGTATTCCAGCTACTGAAATAATATTAATATTTTTACAATGAAGATAATGAAAACAGATTTTTAAAAAATAAAAATTCTTGAATAGAAAACCTGTAGTATTGATATAAATGATGTCTAAAGCCACAGTGTAGTAAAATGTGGGAATAAACACTTGCATGTAACCAAAGAAGCAGGCACTGCTCAGAAGAAGGCTGAGGGACTTGGGTCTCTTTAGTCTAGAGAAAAGAAGATTGAGGGGGGATCTTATTAATGCTTACAAATACTGAAAGGGAGGGTGCCAGGGGGATGGGAGCAGTCTTTTTTCAGTGGTGCCCAGTGATAGGACAAGAGGTAACGGGCAGAAACTTGAACATAGGAAGTTCCATCTTAACATAAGGAGGAACTTCTTTACTTTGAGGGTAGTGGAGCAGTGGCACAGGCTGCCCAGAGAGGTCGTGGAGTCTCCCACTCTGGAGACATTCAAAACCCGCCTGGACGCTGTCCTGTGCAATCTGTTGTAGGTGACCCTGCTCTGGCAGGGGGGTTGGGCTAGATGATCTCCAGAGGTCCCTTCCAACCCTGACCGTTCTGTGATTCTGTGATCTTTACACAGCAAGGTGATGCATTTCTCATTAGCCCCATGGTTTGAAAAGAATCAATATATATATATAAAGGAAAGTGATAGATGACTGGCTTGGGTCTCTGCAAGGTACCTCTGCTTTGTGATGAAGTCAGCTAGAATTGCATATGCTCAGGGATCCCAGGAACTCCCCAAAATGGAGAACCTTAAGCTATTGAGATGGATTTGTTTGTGTGTGACTTAAGCTCGATCTGTTACTAGCTTCTCATTCACTTCTGCATCTTTCTCTTTTCTGTAGTAATATGCCACATTTTTAGGTTTTTATATTTTTTAATCTGTGTTATTGAAAACAGTCCTGTATTGATTAGTTTCCTTGGCCGTTCCAGCTTTACTACGTAGGCCTTGTGTTTGTGCATCACCATGTATTATTTATTAATATTTTATCTGTATCTATCTATCTATTAAAATTTTCCTTTGGTATCATCGGTCCATTCTGTCCGTGGAATAAATACACATGATTTTAAGCAATTTCTGAACTTTTACTAACTTTTAAAATGTTCTTCGCTTGTAGCCTGTCTGTGTACAACGAATATAGGCTATTGCAGTGCCAGCACTGGGGTAAACATTGATTTCCTCACTGCTTACAGATACTTGGAGCTGATGTTAGGAGAACCATGTTCAAACACATTTATAACTGCCTCAGGGTAGTTGTTAGTGGACGTGACTATATAACAAGGAAATAATCAGTCGAAAGCATGTGATTCAGTACTGTTTGTTGATTTGATGTGTGTGACTAGCTGTACTTCTCTGGAAAATGCATTTTTGTCTTATGCTTGAGGGAGAATTGTAGGTCATAGACACAGATAAAATCTTTGTCTTTCTTTTAACGCAGGTTGGTATGGAAGTGGCACCCCAACTCAAAGAAAGCCTTAACAAAAATTTCTTTGACTTTCTTCTAACGTTTAAACAAGTAAGCAAACAGGGTTTTTATTCACAAAGTTACATAAATACACTCCTTAACCAAACTGCCACATACTTTTAAAAAATCTTTTGAAGTTCTTAAATCTAGATTTAGGGATGTTCCTATACCCAGATATAGTATGGGAAATTTTGCATATATTCTGATAAGTTGAAAACTGCTCTATTCTGCACGTTCCCATACTTTAATAAGATATGCTATGAGCATGATAGTTTTTCCCCAGCATGCAAGGAATACTTCAGAATATTTGTGTATCTTTGTGATCTTTTCTGTTGTCGTTTCTATTCATACACAAACTTTGTCCAGTTTATCACAGCTCCTGTTAAATACCTTTTCACAGCAACATGTTTTTGTCTTTTATTTCAACAGATTCATGGGGATACGGTTCAGAATCAGCTGGTAGTACAATGTGTGGAGATTCCTTTGTATTTGACTCTCTATTCTCCTGCTATAGACTGGATTTTACAGTGTATTGCATACCGTGCTCCTGAGGTAAGTAAGCGTGGTAATGCTTGATACTAAAGGAAGTGTTGGGTGAAGAGTTAATTTTGCCTATTAAAAAACCCCTGAGTCAGTGCTTACATGAGCGCGAAAGCAAGTATAAAGAGCCTAGATGCAACTGCTTGTTTCTGTCTCCTATACAGGAAGAACATTCGTTTCCACAAAGCTCAAATTAGACCACTTTAAATTCATAGGCAGGATTCCTGTTTGTTTCGTGTAGTCCTTTAGCTAGTTTAATCTTTATTTCCTGAATTCATTAGTTTCTTCTGTCATACAGATAGAAAAATGATTTGAGTAAACTGTAGCTTTGTTATTGCTTAACATAGTCAACAGCCTGTTTTAATCTCAGTCAGTCTGGTTTGCATTCTGTGGCAGAGTTGGTAATCTTCACCTCTGCTGCCAGAGGTAATTGACCTTGGTGGCGAACAGTAATTATTTTGAGAAATGGCGTGGCTGAAGGATTGCACATTTGACTTTCGTAAAATGGTGTTTTTGATTAAAATGTCACTGTACACAGTGACGGCAAGTGTCTTTTATGTTGTACTACACCGTTGTTTTCTTGTGTTGTAAATACAGGATAAGACAGGATTATTGGAATGTACTGGGTAGGTAATTAAAACAGCTTTTAGTAGACTTCACTACAGTAATTAAAGCTGAATTTATTTGCAGAGTCTCTATGCTCTAATTTTTGTACATAATTCTTCCAGGCTCTGCTTACTGAGATGATGGAGAGATGTAAAAAATTGGGGAACAAGTAAGTATTGCACAATGTAGAAGATGCAAGTCCATAATGAGTACCCATGAGTCCCTGTAATAACATTCTCTCTCTCCCCTTTGAAAACACTTTTGGATGCATAGTATAGCTTTTGTTCTCCCAGTAGCTTACTAAGTCATGATTATGAACATCTATTTTCCAGAGATGAATTCTAAAATATGGTAGATTACTTGTAGAGCAAAAGTTAAATTAATTAGCTTGGTTGCTGCATTTTGGCTCCTAAGTCAAAGTTTAGGACACGTAATGTGTTCTGCATCAGCCATGTCTCTGATCCCTGGTTGTGCTTCATTTTTCTCTGTCTTCCTTCCCTTCCTTCCCTC
Organism: Charadrius vociferus; assembly: GCF_000708025.1. Lineage (NCBI taxonomy): Eukaryota > Metazoa > Chordata > Aves > Charadriiformes > Charadriidae > Charadrius > Charadrius vociferus. The sequence continues at coordinate 639,409 of NW_009648710.1, read as the reverse complement.
TATCCTCCACTGACTACAGTCAGCCCATACATGCATTCACAAGGGAAGTTGTAAAGCAGCTGACACCTTTGGAAGATGGTAATATTTAGGCAACTGATTTTTTCAATATTAAAATGAGTATCCCAAATGTCTCCTAGAAGTCTGTGTGCAGGTTAATCACCTTCAGTTAGTAGTTCAGGAAGATGGTCTGAAAGTTTTGGATGTACTTTCTGAGCTGTGTGAATGCAATTTGGCCTGCTGATGAGCTAATCTCAGTTCATTTTATTGGGTGGGTAGGCTGAGTTCTGTGAAAGTTTTCAGCTGCCTGTTTTTTAATAATGTGCTTTGCACAGTCCAATACTGCAGTGGCTGAGGAACTAAAATAATGTTAATCCCTTAGATGAGGAATGCCAGCATTAGCATTACGTGACTGAGCTAAGAAGTGTGGGGAAAGTGCAATTTTAAAAAATACGATGTGAAGATACTACTGTATCAGAGTGGATAATGTGGGTAAAAATAATCCACGTACTCTGCTCTATTGATTATTTTGTATAAGTGTTGATTTGTTTTGTGAAACTTATTTCTAAATCACCTTTTAGCATTTCTCATTGTAAAGATGGGCTAGGTGCCTCCTCTTCGTGCCTGTTTGCTCTTTGAAGGAAGGAATAAATGAGTATAATGGGGGGGGGGGGGGGTTAAAGAAACATTTTTGGGGCATGTCTTTTTTATTGGGAAGTTGAGAGTTGAGTAATCCGGTTTAGCACAGTAGTTTTCATTTAAAGTGGAGTTCTGTGCTTTTATATATTCTCATGACTGTCAAAATATTACAAAGCAAGACACATCAGTATATAAATCTTTAAATAATCTCAGTATGTTCCATGAACTGTGTTGCAGCCATCTAAGTGAAAAGTGACAGCCTACTTCTCTGTATTGCAAAGCATGTATCTAGTGAACTGGAACTACTTGCCTAATGATAAAATGCAAATTCCAGTCAAATTGCGATGGGACTACTAATGCTCAGTCAGAAACACAGAGGATGCTGGGCTATTTTAAGCACTCCATAGAATTTCCCTCAAGGTTAACTGCCCCATATTCAATCTGTCTGTCTTGGACTAGTGAAGGACACAGTGGCGCATGAGGCAGCTTCTCTGCTAACTCATGGCTGCCTTCGCCCAAAGGAATTGCCTTTTGAATGATACTAGATTTTGTTTCTTAGGTTTGCATAATAGTATCACTAAACTGGGTTTTACACTAACGTAATGAGTTCACTTTTCCATCAGTAACTTTGGCTTGATAGTAATACAAATAAGTTTCTGAATGATTAATCATAAATGTCTAAATATGTCATTGCCAGTTATTGTATAATAATGACTGCTTGGATTTATTTTAATCCTAACAACGCAGCTGCTAGAAATCTCACTTTTATAACACAAACATGTTTTAATTCTGTGAGAAAAAACTTCAATAGAGATTTACCATGCCCAAGTATACTTCTGACCTGTGCTTAAAAAGAGCGAGTAAGTTTCTAAACATGTCAGCTAGTACTGGTTTACTTGATCTTTCTAGCAAACTTCTGGTAAAATGATGGCTTCAAAAAACTTGTGTGGAGCGAGTATCCTACAAGCTGGGTTACCTTTTCCTTAACTGATGGCTTGAAGTTTTCTTGTTTAGCTTATGCACTATTACTCCTCATCAATGCAAGCTCAATGTGTTTCTTCCTTCTCCCTTTTTAAAATTTAGAATACGTGCTGGACAGTTGTTCGTCCAAGGAGTTCATATTAGTGTGACTGAAGGGACAACAAACTTTTAGTTGATGTTAGGCTTTATTGATTTGTTATGTTCATTGCAGTGCTTTGCTGTTGAATTCAGTAATGTCAGCATTCAGAGCAGAGTTTATTGCTGCAAGATCTATGGACTTCATTGGCATGATTAAAGAGTGTGATGAGTCTGGATTCCCAAAGGTAACTTTTTGTATGTAATTTGTAACAATTCCTGTTTGTTGTCTGACAGGGTTCTTTATACTCGTAGTTGCCTATAAAACTTGCACATTGTTTAAATAAAAGGTGGTTTGATCCAAAAAATCTTTCCTCAGTGTACCTGCTAGAGCAGTGTCAGACAGACACGCATCTTCTGCTTTTAATTTAAAACTTCTCATTAACTCTCAGCATCTCCTCTTTCGCTCCTTGGGATTAAACTTGGCATTGGCTGATCCTCCTGAAAATGATCGCCTTCAAATATTAAATGAAGCCTGGAAGGTTATAACAAAGCTGAAGAACCCACAGGTGAGTTATTTTCCGGTCTGTTTCCCTACTGATTCTGTATTTAGGGCAAAACTGTAGCCAGTTGTTCGGTAAGTGTATGCTTAGCATGACATGGTTTACCTTTCCTAGATAGACACAGTTGCCAAAAAATATGATATCTGGTAATATCTTTATATGATCCCTGCTTTTCTGAGCTCTACTTAGATACATCAGCAACTTTTGAGGTTTGTTGTTAGTGCTAGATCTTTAGGTCTGCATGAATCATACCTCAGGAATTATTCTTTTAAGTGTAATTTTGTAAGTGTATTTCTCATAACCTCCTGTAAATATTGGTAGTCATAAGACACCTGTATTTCTAGGATTATATCAACTGTGCTGAAGTGTGGGTGGAGTATACATGCAGACATTTTACGGTAAGTGATAATTACTTTGTTTCCTTTGAAGGTTTTCCAATACAAATTAAGTGGCTGCATTAGCAGTTTTATTAAAAATGGAAAAGCTGTGACTATTCGATGTAAGTGTGTAAGACTTCAGTAGTGAATGAAAAAGTGTATTTCCTTTCATGACAGATGAATAGGGACAAAAGATAGAGCTCTGAAGGAGTCTCGACAGCTTCCCAGCACTGCATATTCCTTATCCTTTTATTTTAATGGCAGATGGACAAGTTTAAGGGTTTACTGGTGCTATAGCTAAAGTTCCTGGCTTAACTAGAGCTCCGTAGAAAGCTGATACTTTGGCAAATGGAAATAAATTATCCCACTGGTCATCAGTGACTTGATTTATGTGCCGATTTCATTACTGTATTTTGTAACCTCATTTTTTGCTATACAGAAGCGAGAGGTCAATACAGTTTTGGCTGATGTTATCAAACACATGACTCCTGATCGAGCATTTGAAGATGCTTACCCACAGGTAAAGAACTTATTTTGTGAAATCTGTAAAAGTCTGATGTGCATTTTCTTAGATGAAATTAATTCTTAAACATTGCTGATGTCTCTTACCACAAAATAATTATTTTTAGACACTGGCTATAATTTGGGAAGCCTTTGGAACAGTGTGGTGCTGTGATTTGTTCATCCTTTTTTCAATGCTCGTCAATCTTTCAGTCCAGAGAAATGCTAAACCAGAATGATTTGTGTATTTAGAATTAGCAATAGTTAGCTCCTATGTCAACAGTGGTATTCTCTTGAAGAAAATTAGCAATCGTGGCAGGCTGTTTAAACAGAATTAAACCATAACATACTTAATGTCTACTTGATGTTCTTAAGGCTTCAGTGAATTATCATGTCCAGTTTTTGAGACTGGTGAGATATGGCTTAGTTAAAGAGGTTCTAAAAGAAGGTTTTTGTGGTTAGATAAAGGGTAGATAAAGTGCCTACAAAAGAAGATTTAACAAACTGGTTTGGGGTTTTTTGTTTGTTTGGTTTAGTCTAGAGGGCTGGAGGACATGCAGACTGTAAGTCAGAAAAATCTGCAGAACTATAAAAAGGAAAGAACAAATAAAGCCTGGGCAGGCTCGTCAGCCTCTGTTCATACGAGTTCTGAAGAGCATGTTGGAAAAGCACCTGTTAGGAACAGCATAGCTATATTTGATCCTGCTTTGGGGAAAGAAATTATATCAATGAATGCCTGAAGTGTCTTCCAGCCCAGTTTTCTATGAATAACTAGAGAAGAATAATTTCTGGTGTGGATAGTCTTAATTTAACATGTATTACAATCATCCCTCCTTCCCCCTTTTTTTTTCTTTTAGCTGCAGTCAATTATTCAGAAAGTGATTACCTATATCTATGACTTCTCTCTGCTTTTTTCAGTGGTAAGTGATACTCTTTAATAAATTTTTAGGAAGAACTGTTTTGCACTGTTTCGCAAAAGAATTTACCTGACTTGGATATTTATATTGTTTGCAAGCTCACATAATAAGAAGACATTTTTTCAAGTAGATAAGTGCAGAAATGTTTTGAAAGCTCTGTGCTGATTACTACTTAAATATTCGTTATTCCAACTCCAATTTTCTATGCTTTTTTTCCTTAGGCTGTTTGTTACTATGGCATAAGTGACAATCAATGAAGATACAATACTAATTATTTGCGTGTGTGTTCATGTAATTCTATGTTATGTTATATACTTAACATGCTGTATCATGGGGCTTAAGTTTATCATTGAAACAAAGTGAAACTGAGAGAGGTCAGAGACTATATATGAAGTAGAGAAAGAGGAACAAAGACAGCGGGTGTCAAAGTACTGAAACCAGTTGAAGAGTGAAATTTAAGATTGATCCTGTGGATTTGGAGTCAAGTCTTGTTCACAAATTGCTCAGATATTTCTGAAAAACTTACCCTACCTTGAGATGATACAGAAACTAAGTATTTCAGTATCGAAACAACCAAAACCCTTGTCTTTGAAGACAATTTGAATGTCTCGGGCCTTCATAAGTTGCCCTGAATATGTGCTAAATGGTTGCTGGCCTGTGGCTTGTTTTCATTGGTTTTAATACCCTGCCTTTTGTTCCCTTAGATGTCTGAATTTGTCATGATCTTAAGCTGTTTCAAGCGTATGATTGCTTTTAAAAATTTTGCGACATTTCATTCAAACAGTTCTGTGTTTTGTGTTTTATCCTGGATCTCTGCTGTCAATGAATTGACACACCTTTCAGCCATCGGTGCTTTTCCATTTGTTCTACTCTTTCATTCTTCAAGATGACTTACTGTCTTCAAAAAAGATTAAAATAATTTTAACTGAAATAGCTATCATTATAAAACTTATTCAAAATATTTATTGCTTTACTGTGTTGTTTGTAAAATACCTAATTTTACTTTTTTTTGCATTTGTAATTTCAGGAGAAATTCTTGCCGTTTCTGGATATGTTCCAGAAAGAAAATGTGAGAGTGGAGGTTTGCAAGTGCATCATGGAATCTTTTATTAAGTAAGTGGAGAATATTCAGATTAAATGCACTCTGGAGGATTTGGGGAATGTATTGAAAGATTGCTGGGGAAAATGAGTCATTATATAGGCCACTTAGCTTGTGAAGGTGTTCCAGGCTATGGGAAAAAAAAATTGTCAATTTTGTTAATCTATCGATTGACTGTTTAACTGTTCACGAAGAACGCTTAAATTGAAGTAATCATATTGATGCTGACTTGCTGTGGATTATCAGAATAGTTGTTCTCTGAGCTTTTTTACATTTATGTTGCCTTAGTTGGTTTGTGAAATTTCTTTCATATTCCAGCTGATGTGACAGCACAGAACTGTTACCATGGTATAATGGAGGAAGAGAGACAGTCCCTTGTTACAAGCTCCATTGTGTAGAAAAAAAATTTCCTCAGTTGAAAACGAACTTAGAAGATGAGGCTTCATCTTCAAATGTTGTAAAAGTCAAACAGTCCTTTTCTTCTCAATTAACAGGTTCCTTGAAACATTTTTTTCTTTTTCACCTTCCCTTCAGGCTATTTATATACACTGCTAAGCCCGCCCAAGCCTTCTCTTCTCTAGGCTAAATAGTCCCAGCTCTCTTGGCCTTTGCTCACTGAGAGATGCTTGCAGCCCCTTAATCATCTTAGAGGTGCTCCACTGCACGTGTGCCTTTGTACATAAACGTGACATTTATCCTTCCTGTCTGTCCATCAGTAGATGAGAAACTATATTACTTCTTCTTAGTTCTAGGATTGCTTTGTTTTGACATTCTTAGGGTACCTCAATTTACCACGTTTAGTGTGTTGTGTCCCTTAAGGAGTCAGGTTCTGTGGCTTGGCAGTAAAGCTCCGTGTATTAAGATAATATTTCTTGACTGGTGTTTGTTGGAATTGTATGCCGATTAACCATGTTATCTTTGGAGTTCTGTTGGTTAAAAAATGAATATAAAACTTCTGTAGTGTCATACAATGCTGATGATTGGAATTACACATTAAATTGGTGTTACTCTATTAGTTGTTTTTCATTTTGACAGACCAGAATTTTTCATTGCTTTTTCTAAAACATTTTATAGGCATCAGCAGGCATCTACAAAGGATCCCGTTATACTCAATGCTCTTCTGCATATCTGTAAGACGATGCATGATTCTGTGAAGTAAGCTTAACTTTACTCATACTAATAGGTATAGTTTATGCAAAGTTTGGCTGCTTGGTGTACAGTTTCCCACTTCTGAGGCTGTTTGTTTCATGTTGGATTACGGCATGAATCCAATTAGTGGTGAGGGAAGAGCTGTGCAGTGAAGTGGCAGCACATACCATTTGCTCTTTAATTACTGCTTTATTTGGAATACTGAAACAGAATTTTAAAAGGAAAGTAGCAATGGTGTTTTAGAGTTTTCTAGTAAGGCAGAGACACAAAAAAAATCCAATCTTTTAAAAATATTTTTGAGAGTGAAACAAACATAATCTTTGAGTTATACTGAATAATGAACTGTTTTTGAGATTTAAGTGAATAAGTAGCCGTTAAAGAACGGATTGCAATACTCAGTTATACCTTTTCTGGGCCACTTTTTTCAGCTATTACAAAGGGGTGTGAAATCTTTAGAAGAACACTTAGAAGATCTCTAGGAACTTGAGTATGGGAAGCTAGAACAGAGGAAAAGCTCTTGAACCATCTGTGTCTTTCCCCAAATCTTCCTCTTTTCCCCTTGACTTTGAGTGCTGAGGTGGTTAGGGATCCTGTGTGCCCTCGTGCACCCTCACTGTTTGAATAGCAGTTGTGTATAGGTCAGGATGTTTTCTCTTTTCTGTGCCAAATGCCTTCTGATATGCCCAGTTCTCAGCAATTATGACTTGACAGTCTACCTGTAATTTCTATTAATATTTGTTTTAAACAGATTTATAAATAGGAAAAAAAGGGGGTTGTGTGCCAAACTTGGACTATGATAATTTTCTTTCCATTTTTGTAGTAATTTGAAGTAGAGCATCTTAGAATACTGGCCAGATACTTGTAAATCAAGCTTCCATCACATTCAGTTGTGCAATGTGAAAAAGAGTTGTAGTTCATAGGTAACTTGTAAAAAATATGCAGAAATCAGTGTCTGATTGAAAATAGAGCCAGAATCACAGGGCTGGAAATTTTAGATGTTAAGAGCAAAAATCTCCTTTTTATTCTTCTAGTTTGGGTTGAATAGAATTGTAAGCGCACAGTTTCATTTGGCACTCTAAGCCCACAGCCTCTTAGTATGGCAGATCCTGTAAAGGAACTTTTAACTTTCTCTGCCTTGATATGCCATGAGTGCAAGATTTATTGCCAATAAAGAAATCAGATTTGGCATGTAATTCCATATTATACCAGCTAGAGTGCTTTATTTTGGGTTAGAGCACCTTATTTGGCTGTATGTTGCACTAAAAGCCACTTCAACCTTTAAATAGAACAGGATATTGAAGCTAAAACAGCTTATTGAAAAAAATTAAGCAGTTTATGGCAATCCATATTTGGCACTTCCTCTGACATCTTGCCAAAACAATTTTGATAGTTTGCCGAGATCCTTAAAATCCCTTAAACCAGCAGTTCTTTTAGCTGAGATAAGATGGTGTACATCGTTAGCTTGGTTCTGTTGTGTCATCTCTTATTGGCAAATCATCATAACTTCTAACTATCTTAAAGCAACTCCTGCATCTATTTTCACATCCTGGTTCAGGAAACTCCCAACCCGTGGCGCAGGGCTCGCCGAGCCCCATAACAGCTGTTGGAGGATAAAGGCTGTTGCCTGGTAGGGGTCTGATTCAGAATTGAACTGGAAACCTATAACTGACCTGGAGATCTCATTACAAGTCTTCTGAGCCTTTCAGAGCCCATCAGTTGACTGTTTTGATTGGCAAAGCACTAATGAGCTAATCATGCTGAGATTTTCTTTCCTCCTTTACTGAATTTGTATAATAAAACTATTGTTCTCTTCCCATCTGGTGTCTGAGCTAGGAAATTGGTAACTGATATACTAAAGGTCACAGCTGGAGCCAAGTGTATGATACTAAAAGGATTAAATTGTATTAGTTAATTGTGATTTAACTTCTTGTTCATCCATTTTCAGTGAGACAGGTTTGACTTATTGGATTTTCATGTGATGTAAATTTGTTTCAAATCAGATTTGGACTCTTGCTGTAGAATAGGTATCTGTAATAATCTTGAAAATAAACTTTTACATATCAGTTTACTTCAGTTCTTAATGAAACATCAAAAAGGCAGCACTGTAACAAGGTGATGTTAATTATTTTTTAAATTATGTGGCAGGGCTAGTAAAAAAACAAAACAACCCCCCAAAAAACCAAAACAATAGATTGCTGTTGTTTCTAAAATAAATACACGAACTGTTACATATACTATTTAAAGTGTATTTTAAAAGCTTTTCCTCTTAAATAGGATAACTTTCTTCTAAGAATAAATTCACTAATTTCTTTAAGTTTTTATAATCAGTTCCTACTCAAGTTCTCATGTTGTAACACAAGACTGAAGCCATTTTCTTACTGCAGTAAAGAACGTTAGCTTAGCTCTCTTCTCCTCATGCCAAAATCTGACTTTCTGTACAATCTAAAGACACTCTTAGAAGTTTTATGTTTTTTTTTTTTTTAATTTGGAATGTAGTTTGGTGCATGGTGGATTAGGTGATACTCATATTAAAATTTGTTTTATTGCTTTCTGTCTAAAATTACAAGCTTAGTGGTCTTAGTGTGCAATAAATATTGTATATGGACATAACATTATATAAATTAGTATGTATCATTTGACCCTTTACAGATAAATAAGATAAGCAATATCCTAAAATTTACTGTATAAATTTTCTCTTATAGTGCACTAACACTTGAGGATGAGAAAAGAATGTTAGCAGCTTTGATAAATGGATTCATAAAAATGGTGAGTGACAATTGTGGGCAACTGTTGGGGTGTACCTTATAGCTCAGATTTTCATGAGAGCCCCATGAGAAACAGGTGCCGATGTAGCTGAATCAGAGACTGTCTGTCTGACTTGCTTAAGACCGTTGAAAACCCCAACCGGTGTATTTTAGTGAAATAAGTATGCATGTCTTGAAAGGAATATCATACAGTGTTGAACCTGACATGGTGCAATACAAGAGTTTAAAGTGCACATGTTGTTTAGTTAACCATATTTTCTGCTAGTTTTTTAAATCTCCTGTAAAACATGGTAAGTGTTTAAAAGTTAAACAGCAATTTGTCTTGCATATTATAGCATCAAAGAGGTCACTGATGTATCATGAATGAAGTCCCACTACCCAGCTCTCAATGGAACCAATACCGGCTTTAAAGAACACGACATAAATATAACTCATATGTTATTCTTATATCTGTTTATGTTAATTTACAAATAAGATCATTTGTATCATCAAAAATTCCAGTTGTTTTGTCTTGAAATTAATTTTTAACCCAATACCAGCTTTAAGAAACATGAAATAAATATAGCTTGTATGTTATATCTGTTTATCTTAATTTACAAATAAGTTCATTTGTATCATCAAATTACTAGTCCCCAGAAATTCTAGTTGGTTTGTCTTGAAATTAATTTTTAACCCTTCCCTCCCTCTTATCCCAGTAAAATCTTTTGTTCTTGTCTGTTGCGTTTGAGATGTCAGGTTCTTTTAGGGAGACGTTCTCAAGCTCTTTTTTATTCTCTATCCAGGTACTCTCAATGCTTGGCTTTTCTTTCACATAGTCAGAGCTGACAGGCTTTGTCTCTACTTGTCCTCTTTGTTCTTTGTTGCAATTTTATGAATTTATCTCTAGATGGATTCTTTCTCTTCAGCTATAATAATTTGCGATTTAATATGTTTTTAATATATTTTTTCATTATTAAGCTTTATATGCACTATAATATTGTATAATTTCCTTTAGGAGGATTTCCCACATTGAGTAATATTTGATGTGGCTTTATAGTCTTGGTTTAGGGGCAAAAAAAATCCCATAGCAGCAAAATGGCTAGTTATAAGTTTTAAACCAGCACATATTAAGATGTGGAGCGGAAAGCAGTTGTAACAGTCGCCCTTAAAGTCAGGCTTTTTTTGTGAAAATTTTATATTTTAAGAGAAGGTTTTTTGAGGCTAGGACTCAAGAATCAGCAGTTGTACAAATAGAGGAATGGCACAGACAGTTGTCTGCAATGTAAGAAGCAGTCCTTTGTTTTCTGGTGCAGTTCATTTGATCTTTCGCTGTATGGATTAAATGTAATTTTTATTTTAATTCTGTAAAAACTTCTTTTGCATGTGGCTTGAGAAATAATAAGTAATGCAACCTTTACTTCTACTGGAAAAGAATTCCATTTGAATACATAAATGTAGACTGCCTGGAGACTGTTTCTCTTACTAGGCTTTTAATTGACAGCTGAGACACTCCAGCTGACAGCACTTGGTTTTTTAAAATCTGGAGGGTTGGAAGTAGGGTGTTCTCACACAAGGGTTGGTTTTGATTTCTCTTCTTTCCTGCCAGCATGCAAGGTTGCAGGCTTTCGCCATACTATATAAGCAGGTATTTATTAACTAAACTCGAGGAAAACCTGCTTTTTTTACTGGTGTATCTAGTTAGGATAATGGTAATTTCTCTTGGAGGCCCTTTAGCAACTAGAAATTACAGGAATCTGAATACAGATTCACTGATCTGTTTCTATTTTTCTGGGTTTATTTTGTCTTACCTTTTTAAGTATGAACTATACCAAAACTTCCAGAAAGAATCAAGAGTTCTGCTAGTTTTAAAAACACCTTGCAAATCTAGATTTAAATTTGGTTTTCTCGAAATCTGTAAAGTGGAAGATCGTGTGGAGTATGAACAAAGAAAAAAACAGCAAAAATTTGAAGTTTCCCTGAGGGTTAAGTATTGGAAAGCAGACAGTTAAATGGACAGATTCTCCAGGTGCTGTTTTGTTGTTAATGGTGGGGATTTTTCTTACCAATATATGGGGATTTCGGCTTGTGAATATCTGTGGTTTATCTGCATGCAGTTTTATATTTCTTAAAGTTAATGGCCTACAATGGTAAAATCTAGGGGGGGTGTTGTCTTTTGTAGGTTTCATTTGGCCGTGACTTTGAGCAACAGCTGAGTTTCTACGTTGAAGCCAGGTCAATGTTTTGCAATCTGGAGCCTGTTCTAGTCCAGTTGATTCATGTAAGCTACAGTTTATCTGCATTATCATAAGTGGGGATATATTTGCAGTTCTGCCATTCTGTGCCCAGATTATTGGTCTATGTCAAAATAAGTCTGAAGTCTTTTTATCAGGTGTTTTTAAAGTAGACTTTGATCTCCTCTCTCATTTACCACCCCAAACTCTCTGAAGTTCTTGCTTGACAGGCATGCATGGTATCATTGCAATGAAGAAAGCCTGCTATCTTTCAAGAGATTTCACATTTATTAAATAAATGGCACTTTTGTGCGTTCAGAATTTGGGTTCTCTCTTATATAATCCTCCATCTAGGAGAGATTAAACTCCGTCTCGCTGCAGATTGGGATGGTTAATCTCTATTCTGTATTGAGTCACATGTCAGGTGAGCATTAGCTGCATCTGATTCCTTTGCAACAAGGTATCTTTTCTTAAATCCTCTTATTATTTTGGGATTTTAATCGGTGTGTTAGCTAGAAATAATTTTTTTTTTATGCCAGGAAGGAGGTGATGACAGCACTATAGCTGGGAAGCAAGGGAAGATCTGAAGCCTTGAATAAATCAACAAGCCTACCTTTACAAACCTTCAGAATCATACTTGCTTTAAGGAACAGTCACTAAAATTCTACAAGTAAAAACTGAATAGCACAGTGAGGGCACACTATATCGGGGTCCCTTTCAACAGTTTCTGTTCTCTAAATGCATGCAGTAAAACATGCAGCTTGTTATGTGCCACTGACCTAATAAATCTGTTCATTTTTCTTAATTACTTGCTTTTGGTTTTCATGTGTAGTCTGTGAACCAACTAGCAATGGAAACAAGAAAGGTGATGAAAGGAAATCATTCCAGAAAGACCGCTGCGTTTGTCAGGGTAGGTCTGACTCTGATAAACTTTAAGCCGGCCTTCTTGGCAAATAACACTGTCTTCTGCCACCTAAGTTTATAATTTTTGCAAACACAGTATGTTAGTGTTTTTTGACACTGTAGTCTCGTTTTTCTCTTGTTACCATTGATCTTTACTCTCTAAAGATAAATGTTGCTGTTTAAGAAAAAAAAACCCCAAAGCATCTAATAGCAGCTTTGTGTTTAAAAAGAGCAGCAAGATCAACTCCGTCTCCAAAGGAAGATTCATTGGAGAGGTGTTTCTGTGAATTCTAGAAAGCTCAGCTTTTCAAATTATATTTGAAATAAAATACTTAATTTCTATGTAACTCAATCACAGAGAGAATGGGAGATAGGGGGAAAGAATATATTTAAACTTCTGTCTCATAGTATCGGTGTTGGTATGCTGAAATCAGTATTTGAATTTCGTATAAAGTGCTCCTTTCAGCTTTTGTGCCTCTGAGTCTATATAGATACGGTCAAATAAGCTTTGAACTATGCACAGGCTATGCTTGTGTTCCCCTCTTCTCACCTGAAATGTAGCAACTAAGATGTCTTCATCTTCATGTGTTGTGAAGGTATTTGCATATGCTACCATTAATTAATGGATTTTTGGTAACGGCACCTGTGCATGATGTCCTGGACGAAGGATGGCTAGGGTGACACTGGCCAACTGTTGTACGCCTGGGAGCCACTCTCTCCATCTGGGTGTTTGGGCTGCTGCAGGAGGTCCCAAGCTGCAGCATGCTGCAGTAGATCTGCTTCCTCCCAAATAACACACAGTGCTTCTGCTTTGACCAGTTGGACAGAGGGACTGTCCCTGAGGACCAGTAGTCTGCTTTTCTGGTTAGATTTTGGTCCTGAGCTGCAAGCTGGTTACTTGAGGAGAGAGGAACTCTGTGAGCTGAAGTCATTAAGTTTTGAGCTAATCTACTCATAATAACAATAATTAACAATAATAAATACTGTTATAATTATTGAAATAGTAATGAGAGATTTGAAGTTCTGATTTTCGATTCACATATTTGCTTTTTATTGGAAGTCTTTCCCAAAACTGATTTACAGATTTTGATTCCTGATCATGTATAAAATCAATACTGATTACCGTAACTCTGAGTTAGGAATTTTCTTCAGTTTCATTTTTTTTTATTTGCTTTAGGCTTGTGTTGCCTTCTGCTTCATTACAATTCCATCTCTAAGCAGTATTTTCACACGTCTTAATTTGTATCTACACTCTGGACAGGTTGCTCTGGCAAATCAGTGCCTTTCACAAGGTAAGGCTCAAATTTGTCTACTTTAAGGTTCCCTTATTTCAGAAATATTTCTAGTTGTGAGTAATAACTTTGTTGAAATCCCAAGTCACATATTTATGATGTAATTAAAATATAGCCCTGTTTCAAGCACTGTTACAGTGATTGTCATATTAAAGCAACCAATTCTAACACTAATCCTGTGATCTAAATAACCAAGACAGCTGACTCTAGTTGACATAGTCATGGCCATAAGGTAGGTTGTCCTAAATTACTTAGAAATTATAGAAAGCATGGAATTTTTTTTTTTCCTGCATAATTATGCAAGTGCTCTAATAACAAATGACGTGGTTTATTGTAACTATGGAAAAAGAAACTAGTTCATCTGTGTAGTAGTTCACAGACTGACAAAATCCTGCAAAAAGCTCAAAACAATTAAAACTCAGGTCAATGACACCAGAAACTTGCTATCAAAGCACAGGCATGATAAACGCTTAGCTAAGAAATATACCACTATATCAGAGTGAAACAATGGAGTAACACCAGATAATATGAAGAATGAAAAATATATTTTCTTTTTTTGATCTGAATTATTGATTCAGGGCCTGAATAGAGTTTTTAGCCATCCTGTTCGCTCAGTCTTAAGTAATTGGAAATTCTGACAACAAGTGATTTGGGGAAAAGAATTGGAGCTACTCTGGGACTAGAATGAGCATTAAGTCTGTGTCACCGTTTCATATGATCTTGTTCTTGTTCATATCACAAATGGAAGACCTGTTCTTAAAGTCTTCTCATACTTTTTAACTGTTTGCAGTATTTTTCTTTTCCTTTTAAAGTGATGTCATTTTACTTTGTTTTGCGATTTTAATACTGACTTTAAATGTCTGCTTTCCAGTGGTAAATGCTTTTCCTTTGCATGTTTTCAGTGGAGCTGTGAGAGATACATTGATTACTTTGCAACATCTTTTGTTGTGGCTATTAATTCTTTATTTTAGCTCTCTGGTACTTCACAAGAGCTTGTTTTCCAAGCTCTGCATTAACCAGTAAGTTCCAGCTGCACAAACAAGCTGACTTAGGATGCTGATTAAGACTTTTTAGTACAGGGTGACTGTTGTTATTTCTTTGTTTTGAATCTGATGCTGCACATAGAGCAAAGCAGAGGGATTTAGAGTAAAGCTGGCTGTTGTGTCCAAGTATGTTGTGCAAATAAAAGATCTGCAAAGTCTGTTGTTGTGCAATTAGTATTGTGCAGTTTCTTTGTAGATAACAGAGTTTACCAAAAATGGAACCGCTTTTTCTTCCTATGGTGTTTTGTTTAATTGACAGGCTTATCTTGCCCTTTGTATCAATTTTTGTTATTGTGTTGCAGTGCATCTCTTGTTAGAAGCCAATCCAAAGCAATTTTTATGTAATATTCGGTCTTTGACGACTATGCCCTGCCCGTGTTGGGACCAACTCTGTGGTCTAATAATCTTTTGATTTATAAACCACTTTTCCACTACTTTTGTGATCCAAGTCTTCTCTGAGTGAGACTCCTGAGCCCCAACAATTGTCCAGATTTTTCAGTGTGAGAGTTTATAAATGTGCACAGCTGCAGTTTGACATGTGAACACAGTGCACTCACTAAACAATGGATAGGATCCCCATTCTGGAATCTTTTAAGGTAGCAGGTATGTGCAAAGTATTATGAACTCAGTCTCTAAAATGCATATTTATTAACCGCTCTCTCCTGAATTTTAGACCCACAAACTAGAGAGAGGAGCATTTGGTCCATCTCAGTTTTGTTGAAATGAAGCATGTGCAAAACTCTGGTGTTTAGTAATTCACTTCGATTACCAAGGGTTTATTGTTATACACTTTTTTTGCTTCCTTAGAAAAGCTATTTGGGGCATAATTTGTTTTCAGAGACATGTCACTTTAATGAGTAACTTAGCATGTGTTAACCAGTTAGGCAGCAATGACACCAGTCTTGGGACATTTGTTGTGAACTGTGTTTGCATATTCTGATGTATTGTAGTCAGACAACGTGTCCTTGAAAGTTACTTTTAACGCAGTTTAATCTATATCTCAACTGAATGCAATTCCTGTGTATAAGAAGAGCTGATTAATTCCTAACAGCAAATTTAAATCCAGTCAGTTAACTGAGTCAACTTATGCCAATTAGACACTGATCTACTAAAACCAGTGCAGCGTGAAGTGAAGTTTTGAGTGTGCAATTAATGATAACGTTAGTCTAGAAAGTGAAATTATGCCTTGTGTGTAACCTGTATTTCATGCTGATTGGAATTAGCTTAATCAGTTTAAAATTAGGAAGAGAAATAAAACTGAAATGTAATGTACCTGATCTGATAGCTCAGTCAGTAGAGGCAGTAGTAGGGCAGCAGTAGAGACCATCAGTCCTGGTGTCCCACTGTTCCAGTTTCCTCTCAAATCAGCCCCTTGCCTGCTGGGACTTGCCACACTGTTAATCAAAGCAACTGTGTGGTGCTGACTCACCCAAATACTTCAGTATTAGAAAACTGTAATTGTAATTTTTCTTGGAATAGACTAATACAATGAAATTGGGTCAGAAACATTAATTTAGAGGCTCATGAAAAGTCCAGTATTAATACACTGACGGATGTCTGTCCAGGTAAGCTGTTCAACAGGTATTAAACAAGGCTATTGTCTCCAGCTCCCAAGAAGTGCTTTAAATAAAATGAATCTGTAATTACGTTTGGAATATTTTAGGTGATTTTGGCCTGGATGCATAGTTTGTACCTCTGGAGAGCCTATTAAGAGCCCACCCTAGAATGGAAGATGCTAGATTTTAGAGATGGACTTTTTTTTTTTTTTTTAACTGAGCCACAGAACGCTGCATGCTGCCAACAAAGAGTAATAAATTCTCATCAGTCATGCTTTCTGTCATAGGGAGTGCTTGGACTAAATTGAGATTAAATGCTCGCTCTATTGTTTCACTCTTCTGGATTTTTGAGATATAGGTATTATTTTAATTGCACATATTTCCTCCCCGTGGGAATGCTGCCTTTGCCTGTCAAAGAACAGACAGCATGATTTTTTAATTGTTGGTCACAGCATTCAGCAGGTGGGTAGAGATGACACAACTTTCTGGTAATGTGTGTTTAGCGGCATTTTTATTTTGAAGGCTGTGAAATCCTTGCCTTGCTTCAGAAGTAACATGCTGTGTGAATAACGTAATTCAACTGATTCTGTGTGACTAATTTCACTGGGGAATTGTCAAACACAGAACTTTATAAAAATGGAGAGTCTTTGCCCCCAAATCAATGGATGCAGATCTTTATTTTTTTTAGCAAATGCAGATTTTAACTCTGAAGCATACATTCTTAACGTATTTCTTGATATTTATTCTGGTCTTCAAATGTAGCTGAAACACAGTTTCACTAGTAGATTGCAAAAGGATTTTCTTCTTCTACTTCAGAAAATGTTACTTTTCCATGAATGTTCTCTAAATATGAAGGCTTCAGCCAGACTTTGGAGAAAGTATGGTACGGAATATCAAATAAGTAACTTTTAATCATAGTCTAATAATTTTTAGTGTATTTTCTCAGTAGCATTAGATAACAA
This sequence comes from Charadrius vociferus, assembly GCF_000708025.1. NCBI lineage: Eukaryota > Metazoa > Chordata > Aves > Charadriiformes > Charadriidae > Charadrius > Charadrius vociferus. The sequence goes on along the minus strand of NW_009648710.1, from coordinate 622,380 downwards.
TTTTTAGTATTCCTTCCTCATCTCCTGAAATCTTTATAGATCTGAAGAATATAAATACAGAGAGAATTTGAGGTAAAGAATTTAGAAAAATAAGAACCCAAAGAGGTTATTGCAATTACAGATTTTGGGACTTCTTGGCTTACACTTCACTGGTGAGATTGATATACGCTCTCTCTGTTATCTTTTGAAATACTGTTTTCCTTGAAGGCAGCAAAGTAGCTTTGGGAGAAACTGATGAGACACTGTTTTCCTTCCTAGTAATACTAAATGTTGCTTTATTTGAACAAAATTATGACTTGTACTGATTTCTACACCTGGAAACTTCTCCCATTCACTGAGCATTTTCTTGTTCCTCTCTTTATTCCAGCCGATAGCTTTTCCATATTATTTGAGAGAGATGACATCTCTGTCTCTGTAAGGTTTTCAGACTAGCATTTCTTCTCAGTTTGTCAGTTCTTCAAGTCTGTCTCACCCATGACCTGTTTGTGAAAGTGTCTAGTAGCATCTACAAAGGGAACATAGAGAAAATAATAATGTAGAATGATGCTTCCTAGCTTTCAGCTGCAGGTGGTCAAAATACATCCTTCAACAAGGGTTGTATATGGACCACAGTATTGCGTAAAATAGATGGACCAATCCTTACGAATTTAATTTTTTAATCAATTTTTACTTTGTGGCCTTTGTTACTTCATGTGACTGTGAGTTCTACAGTTACATGAAACTTGGAAATTTTACTACTTAGGGATTTATTTCTGTATGGCTTTTAAATGTTAGCTGAGTGTTTCAGGGCATGCAGCTGATCTGCTAGTGATGTTGCAAAATTCAGTCATTCTTGGTTTATTTTCTTCTTGCTACCTATGAGATGATGGAGTTGATTAAGTTCCTGACACATTTGTGTCAGTATAGTCTTTTCTAAAAAGGAAACGGTTCCATGCCTTAGCACCTTTTTAATCTTTTTATCTTTTTGGAAATGGGAAGATTGGGACTGTATTCCAGGTATAAATGCGCAACAGCTATGTAAATGACACAGGGACACCTCAGTTTGCCATTACTGTCCTAATGATTCTTGTAATTGCCTTGCCTTTTCAACAGCTGTTTGGGAGGTCGTTTTCAGGAAACCATCTATAATGACTCAAAAATCTTTCATGAGTGTAAATAGCCTATTCAGAGTTTCTCTTTCTATAGTTATAGCAAGGGCTGTTTCTTTCCCCACATGCCTTACTAATATTAGATTTCATCTGCTACTTTATTGCTCAGAATCATGAGTTCCATCTGCGATGCTGTGCAGTCACGTTCCAGACTAGTCTGCAAACATTGTCACCTCCCAGCTCATTGTAAGGATGTGTTTCTCTGCAAAACCTTAAGGAACACGGGCGGTAGTTGTTTCACTCCACCGTGAAAACTATTTATTCCTGCTCCTTTCCCCCTCAGCCCCATCCTTTATTGGGTTATGAATCCTCAGGAGGCCTTTCCTCCTTATCTTTTGTCAGCTTAGTTGATTTAAGAACCTTTTGTATGAGGGGCATTGTGAAATGTTTTTTAAAAATTTAAGTATTTGCTTTGGCTGGGTCACTTTTAAACATAAACTTGCTGGTTCTTTGGAAAACTTGAGAGACTTCTGAGGAATGATTTCTTTCTGCAAAAACTATATTGACTCTCAGTGTAGTATGAAGGTTTTCCATGTGTCTGCTCGTTTGATTTATTTTTTCCCACCTCATATAACCATGAGAAACTACAGTATCTAACTATAACATTTATTATTTCAAAGTTTCCAATGTCACTAATGGAGCTCTCTTTGAAGTCTGCTGATGATACTTTACCTCACAGTCTTTAGGGATTACATGGAATTTAGAGAGGCAGGATGAAATTTGTAGAGTGTTTTTTTGGGTTTGGCTGGGGGGGGGGGTGTGTGTTGCATTTAGTGATTACAGCTTAAGAAGACAATGTCTTGCATCCAGTGTTCTGCTCGTACTGTATGATCTCCCTGTATGACTCTTCCCTTTCCGCTTGTGCCTGTGTGCCTTCGCCTGGAGGCACTAAGGCCTTGCTAACGATCTATAATCAAGCTATTCCTAAAACTAGCACTAGCATGCTTCATCCACAGAATTACCTTTTTATCTGTAGCTAATTCCTAGTATGAATTAGTATGAAATAGTATGAATTAACATATTACATTCCAGTTCACCAAGCAGCAGCACATTTGTTTTCTTATTTCATCTTTGTTGCTTCAAATAACTCTTTGTAGTTTCTGGGTTGGAAGTGATGTGTAGAGGGTTTTAAGACGGAGAATGTTCAATAGCTCAAGGGAAAAACATTTCAACAACGTGGCAAAACTCTCACAGTGACCTCACCAATGTGAGAAGGAGTTCCAAATGTTTACTGTTTTGACAACCAAGCATGGCAATGTGTTATTTAACAGAGCGGGGGGAAAGCAACAAAACCCCCCACACTTGCTTCCTATTAATTTTTTGCGCTGGAGTACAAGGCTTCATTAAATTTCCAACATCTGTCTGATGTGGAAGCAGAATCTTCGGAGTATTAAAATATGCTTGACAGCGTTGTAGGACACGAAGGTGATGTGGAATGCAGAAGACGGCATATGGTCCCCTGGTTTTGTCCTCTGGGTGGACTTAGCCTTGTGTAATTGTATCCATGACTAAAAATAGTTTGTGTAGGTATGTCAAACTCACTCCATTTTGCTCTTTGAAGGTGGACTTAAGGAGCTTAATTGTTTTCCCATCTCTAATGGCCTTGTTCCTCCTTGGTTTTTTGCCTGCCTGAAATCTTAAATTAGTGCAGTTTAGTTGACCATTGTAGATGCAGCAAATACAATGTAAGCTAAATTTTTATATGTAGAGAGATTGATATATAGAAAAATACAGAGGTGCATATGTTTGTATGTCTGTGTAATTAAGTGTGCGTGTGTACATACCATCATGAATATTGACAACAGCAAAACAATCAACACCAATTTCACTTGCTTTTTCTGTAGGAGAGTATTATTGGAAGTGCTGATTTGGATATCCGAGACTGTTAGTTTTTGTAGCCTGAAGGTCAGCATGTGTGCTCGGGGGAAAGATTTATAGGATTATGGTCAACCAAAATGAAGGAGCTGCTGTGAAAGGATGTATTTAGTGAAGCGTGAAGTATGTCATGTTCGGAGCACTGCACAAGATATTAACAGCAGTCTGGGAAGACTCTATCATGATGATTTGTTGTGATGCACAGGTTGCTCTCCCCTTATCCAACTTAACAGTGGCTCACTTTAGAAGCAGTGTTGTACTTTAGGCAGATAAGAAAACAGCATCCTTCACTGAAAGAAGCCCTTTTTTTTTTTTTTTTTTTTTTTAAATCAAGAACATAACAACGTGGTTTTGGGGGCTTTTTAAGTTGTCCCTTATACTTTTTGGAAGCCAGGAAAAGCGACTGTATGTTTTTCTCCTGAAACACCTCTACAGTAATAGCTGTATAAATTGACTTTTAAAAGATATAGGGAAAACACTGTTGCATAAGCTCATAATTTAGTGTAATTCAGAATTAAATACTGATGCTTATTCAATACTTATTAATAAAATAGCACTTCTGTGACAACCTATTTATTGAACTTTTCCTCCAAACTTGGGGCATGTGATGAATACTGACACCTGTTTGGAGGACAGTTTGGTTTCTGTGAACTGTCTAATAAAAGCTTTGCATTAATGTGAATTTACTTTATTTTTGCTTCTTATGAAGCACATATACCTCGGATGAATGTGCTTTTAGTGTTCCAGCGTAAGAACAATTTCGTGGTTAGCACGGATTGGCTGAACTCGTAGCAAAATGAATATATTCTCCTGTGCCAGTACTTCTGGAGGTATCAAAGTAAAATATATCTCTCTTTAACAGAAAATGCAAATACCTGCTTTTATGCTCTGTTGCTTTTTTAGTTTGCCTTGCTGCATTGTGTGAGGGGCAGGCGGGATGGAGGCAGGGAAGAAGAATTAAAAGCGTGGGGGCGAGAGCCCCACAGCGTCCCTGCTGTGCCGGGGGAGCGGCAGTACGTGGGGGTCGGAGGGTGACCCACAAGCCCAGCCCGGTGGTGGCGAGAGGACAGCAGCCCCATGGCGATGGCAGGGAGCCAGCAGCCGCGGGACTGCCCTGCCGAGGGAGGGAAAAGATGGAAGCCCAGACGAGCTTGTCGCTGCAAGGGCAGGGCCCCGTCAGCCATCTGTGGTGCAGATGGGTCTCTCCTTGTTCCCAGCAGCAGTCACCTGAAGAGGAACTGGGCGCGCTGCTGTTACTGGGAGGTCTCAGGAGGGGGCTCATGTCTCTGAAGGTGCTCAACCAGATGAGAAGGCAGCTCTCGTTCACTGCAACGGCAGGAGGTCAAGAAGAGTAAATCGGATCAAATTGCAGTTATTCATAGCGAAGATAAGAGGTTTTGGGTTTGTGCTAGGCAAAAGTTGAGAGGAGAATGTCTGGGGCTGATTGCTGGGAGAGCAGGCAGTACATTCAGGTGAGGCACTTTGCAGCTCTTCTCGTTTGTTGTGGAGACTGATTGCTGCACAGATTGTTCCTGTCCCATTATGAAATAATTTAGGAAGGCAGGAGTATCCTCTGCACAGAGATGGGTACTTTGGTATGCAGATAATTTTCTGAGACACATTTTTTCATTTATCTGGTCACATGTTTGGATAATATGGTGATGTGGGGCATGCACTTTTTTTTTTTTTCTGCTGAGGCAACTGTGGAAGTGACAGCGATCCATTTACTCGTGCTAGAATGAACATCTGCTGCGGCTTTCCTTCCTCTAATAAAACTCAGAGGAAGATTACTTACCTTCCTTTGGGTTGGCTGTGGAAACTTATATGTTGTTTGAAATAAATTAAAAACATTCTTTCACCTCGAAATAAACGTGCAGAATGAAAGGAATTGTGATGTTTGACTGAAGGGGTCTGCGTTCTGAGCACCGAAAAGTTCAGAAGGCCTTGAGTACTTGTGTGCTGAAAAGAAATAAGAGTCAGAAGAATTACAGTTTTTCCAAAGCACATGTTTCCCTGGTATTCCTCACAAGCTTAAATTAGATATCAGTTGGTACTATATTTAGCAAATTTGCTTGGAGTCTCATGAGCTCAAATGAATTTTCCAGAGCAAGCTGCACTCCTGGAAATGCCCATGCACGTCTGCCTGGGGTATCTCCATCCCAGCTTTCACCAAGAAGTTTCTTCTTCTCTTTGCTGAAATTTGATTTCATGGCCTCAGTCTCTGTTGCTGTAAAATAAAGATACAGTATTAATTCTGAAGGATGCTTTGAAGTATATGGCTAAACAACTTGAATGGGATTTGGGTAATTGGATATTTTGAAATGTAGCCAAGAAAGTGCAAAAGAATGTTGCTGTCAGACAGAAATCTTTTTGTGAACTCTTAGCATATATAGGAGGTCTTCTAGGATATGAGGGAAAATACTGTTGGTTTTAATTTGTGAATATTAACTTAATAAACTGAGGAATAGATAGACTGGTGTTGTTCAGGGGTTTTTTTTTTTGTAGGCTGAGAGACATAACAAAGAGTAATGAAAAAACGTATTAATAACTATTTTGCCAAGGCCATGATGGTGGCTGGTTTCTGTAATTCCTGTACTGTGATTCTTGGAAAGAATCATTTTATCTAGGTAAACAGCAATACCTCAGGTTCTGGTACTATATTAGTATTTTGCTTTTAATGATTATAAATACTTAGGGAAATTAAGTTGTTCATACTTCCTTATAAATTTAGCAGCCTTTTGTGAATGAATTTGTGAACACGTTAGCATGGTCTAATGCGCTTTTCTCCCCTCTTTGGTTTCCCTGTTCTCCTAGCACAGGCATTTGTTTAGATAAGTCAATTTTGAAGTACATGCAAATTTTTTTTTATTATAGATGCAATATATTTGAAACAATGGTGACCTCTAGTTAATCAAAGGAGAATTATAATTTCAGAAGTCTCAAGTGATGTGGGAACTTCTTTTGAAAAAACAGCCTCATTTGAATTACGACAGATTTTGACTGCTGAGTCTCGAGTTCCTTTGCAGTTAAGCATATGTTCATTTTCTGTATTCTATCTGAAACAAACTGGAAGCAATCATTGGATCACAGGCATGACTGCCATCGCAATTGAAGTGATAATACAACAACTATATTTTTATTTTGTAGCTGATGCTTTTTTCAAAGCTGCAGTGAGCCTTGTTCCTGAAGTGCCAAAAATGATCAGTGTAGATGGAAAGATGCGACCTTCTGATGCCTTCCTCCTGGAATTCCTTTGTAATTTTTTTTCCACATTATTAGTTGTTCCGGTAAGTTGCATGTGTATGAATAGCACGGAGGCTAGCAGACTATTTTGACTTTCCTGTTTAAAAAATTCAGTGTGCTGGGCTTTGGTGAGTGAGAGCTATTTTGACTTTCCTGTTTAAAAAATTTCAGAGTGTGCTGGGCTTTGGCGAGTGGGAAATGCAGTGGTTAGTTTTCCATTAGCAAACTGAACTGATTTGCCTGTTGGCTGCAAAAATGACTCAACCCAATGCAAAATGGGGAGGCAGAACAATTGTTCAGAGGTAGAGGTACAGCATTGCCTCTCTCAGTAGTACCTGGCACTTAACTGCCTTTGGGGTAGAGTGAATTCTCACCATCATTTAACTGTGTAAACGTCATTTACTGGTTTAGTAGATCCTTGCAGAAAAGTATTTTAGTTCAGCACTTATAAAATCTTATACCTGAGGAGGGCAAAAATATAGAGCTCTAGTTTCTGTTAGTTTCAGTTAGTTTCTTTGTTACAGGTTGCCTCATCTTTTTGACTGAAAACAATAATTAGAAGATGTGTTTTGGCATAACCTTCCTCTTCTGATTAATATTTAACAAAATACTACCATTCTACACCCTTCCAACTTTTAACCAGTAGTCAAGTTTTAAGAGAGATATATGTAATTTTCCTTCCAATATTTTCAGCTATAGCTAAAAGATGAGGAAAAATGGTAAACTAATCTGGAAGACCTGAGATAAAGCTTACATACCCAAGGTATTTTGTTGCCCTTGGAGAAGAAAGACAGGCCTCCAACTCTCTAAGTTTCACTGCACTGGAAACCTAACACTTGAAGATTTTACCTCCCTCTGTTAGCAGCTCTGGCCCTCTCTGAGAAGATTCTTCATTCCCAGCAAGAGCTGACTTAGTATAATGGCATGTTTAAAAAAAAAAAAAAAAAAAAAGAAGAAGAAGAAAAAGAAAGAAAAAGTTTGACATTTATTCATTTGTTCTCGGAGAAAGTAGGTTGCTCCTCCTCACTGAAACATTCCTTATGGTTTCCTCCTTCGTTTTTTCTTTGACTATGCATTTGATGAAGTAGCACACAGTGCTGTCCAGATCCTCATAATCAGAGCAGTGCGTTCTCCTTTTTCCAATGGAAGGGGTCTCCCAAGGCAGGCATGTTCAGCAACATTCAGTGGAGATGCTGTGTTGTCAGAAGGGAAAGGCTCGTTGCCACTGTGATGTGTCACTGCTGTCCCCTGACTGCAGGAGTAAGACTTTGGAGGAAAGCTATTGCAGAACTGGATGCTCCTTAAAGAAATGCCTCAGATCATTAACAGACGATTGAAGGAAAGAGATCCAACCTCGCAGATTCAGTAATGAAGAAAAACTTGCAATGAAATAACCAGGATTCAGAAGTTAGCTTCCCTAGTTTTTTCTTGTATTTACTTTACAGTATAGATGATCAGAAAGAAATGTCCCCTGTGGACTGTGATTTGTCCCACGTATGTTGGTATCATTGCACCAACTGCCAGCTTGAAATAAGCTGCATGCAGTATTAAAACTGCTTGCAAAACCTCACAGCTTTCGTAAAGCAGGTGTCTTTATAATTATATTCCTTTCATAATAAAAGATTGTTGATTGTCTGTAACTTAGACTTCCCAGTGTAGGTGTTCTTCTGAAACTTATAATTATATGAGTAATATACTTGTTTCTATAGCTTACTGACATTCTTTTAATAAAAAAAAAATCCTACCCAGTGTGTTTAATTTTAGAGGCTTATGTGTTAAGAAGCTGACAATTTATTTTGTACTACTCCCCCGTGACTAGAAAACAAAGCATTTCAAAGTTTGTCTGTGGAGGCTGCCTAGATCAAGTTTACGACTGTAGGTCAAATGGACGTTTTAGAAGGAAACTGGAATACGTTTTTAGAAGGATTTGCCGGAAGCGCGCTTCAGAAAAGTAGTTTTCAGCTTTAATTATATTGTAGTTTTTCCTTTGTAGAGTTAATATTCTGACTCTAAACCCCTGAATGACCGCAAATAATCCCATTTTTGGTTTGGGGTGGTTGTGGTGGTGTTTTTGACTTATCTCTTCTCTTTTCTGTAGGACCATCCAGAACAAGGAGTGCTGTTTCTTGTGCGAGGATTACTAAATGTGATCCAGGATTATACTTGGGAGGATAACAGCGATGACAAAGTCAGGATTTATACTAATGTTTTGCATCTGCTGTCTGCAATGACTCAAGAAGCATATATCTACCATGTAGATAAAGGTAATACATAAGGGTGGCTCTGGATCCTTGCGTTCCACCATGCAATTTGTAGTATTGTGTTATCACTGTACCCACTTAACGAAGAGCAATGTTAGTCAATCTTGCAGAATGGATCATTTCCTATGCAGGTCCAGATATCGTAACTTAAAATAATCACAGGAGGTGGCTGCCAAACAGAAGTACAGTCTGTTCTTTAAAGCGAATCTGTGCAGAGTACTTTACTTAGTTTGTTCCTGGTGGCTTTGATGCAAATACTTAGAATTGTGAACTTTTCAAATAAATATCAAAACTTTATAAGTATGGAGGGGTTTCTTTTAGTCTAAAATACCAACTTGATCTACACTTATCGTTGGTGTTTCATTCACATTCATTAACAACTCTGGTTTTCAGAAAGTAATGCCTAGTCATCATTATTTAGGTGATGTAATTTGCTGCTTTGAAGGCAGGCTTTCAGTTTTGGAAATTGTGGTGGTAACTTACAAAAATCCAGAATAGCTGGGAAAAAAAAATCTGAAGATTTTGCATTTTATAAAATGTCTGTAGTCTTTTTGTAATAATATTTTGACTGCTTTAAAATTTGAGTGTTTGCCTTCTGATCGTAGAGAGGTTACTAAATTAAGGTAGAGTATTAATCAAGTCTTTTAAAGCATGCTGGCAAGATTAGTTAGTCTGAGAGGCCAAGCTAGTTTGTCTTTTTCTTTTAGTTGCACAGCGCTTTCACAAAGAGGCAGGCTGGAATATATTCTGCAGCTCTTCTGATGAATAGTCCATCAGAGTTACCAACCATGACAAAATATCTCTTGCAATTAGCGGCACAGAAAATAGTTGTCAGTTGAACAACTGCCCTATGGTAAATCTGCTGTTCAAATTCTGTAAGGAAACGTGGTTTAGCTGCTTTTTCTTTCATTCCATTTTTATAGGACCAAAATAACTGCATCATCCCAAGATGAGAAATGGAAATTAATTAGATTTCAATGGAGAGAATCATGGAAATACAAATTAGTAATTTTTCCCCTGTAGTTGGATGAGATTTTTTTATTCTAGGTGGACCATGTACCTTAGCTTCTTAAAATGAAGTTTACTTGGGAACAAGGGAACACCTTTTATCTTATGTGTTCTCTGACTTACGCAGAATACACTTAAACTTACAAATTCCTTGAAACTTACTTCGTAGTAAAACCTTATAAGTAAATGAGGCCAAAACACACGTTTAAAATCACAATTATATAAGCTCTAAAAACGTCAAGAGTTCTCTCCCTCCAAAAAATCCTTCAAGGTCTTTGAAATTAAAAATACACTTTCTGAATTTCTCTCCATGACTTTGAGGTAATCAAGGTTTTATTTTAGGGGAAAAAAATATTAAAATGCAGTTTCCTTTGAAAATCTTGCTGTTTTCATTGACTAAAACATAAACTGTTTGGTGCAGTTCTGCTGCCATTGAAGATGATGGCAATACTCTTCTAAACTGATGGGAGCAGGGAGTCTGTCTCTGTGGAAAAAGGGAAAATTGACACTATATGTTGCTCTGCGTTTAAGTCTAGCAGCTATTTTTGAACCTGGCTGCATCCAGGAATACAGGACTGGCTTTAAGTTAGAAGATTCTTTTCAGTGTTTTGTTCCTAAAATCGAGAGGACATAGTAGGAAACCAAGTGGTAGGCACTTGTTTGTTCTGTTTGTGTTTGATGGAAAAGAGTCATTTTATAACTTCCAATCTGGTCTTCTATAAATAGCTGGTATTTTCAGTATCAAACAAATGTATAGCTCTTTAGCCAGACCTAAGCTTGATTTCATCTCTGCAGTTGATTCCAATGATACCCTGTATGGTGGAGACTCCAAGTTCCTGGCTGAAATTAATAAACTGTGTGAAACGGTGATAGCACAGATCCTGGATCATCTGAAAACGCTGGGAAAAGAAGAGGTATGTTCTTACTCAACTTGATTCAATACAAACCCCAAATTACTTTGGAGCTGAATAAATGGACTGCCTTCTTGACCAGGAGTTGGTCTTTTAGAAAGCTCCAGGAACTTTACAACGAGAGGAAATTAGGTAATTTTAGTTGTTTAAAAATTGAGTCAATCATGTAGGCAGGCTTGTGGTTGAAAGACCTAATGATGTGAAAGAGATCATGCAGCATTTATAATCTGTTTTTAAGATGCAGGCTAAAGTTACCTGCTTAGCTGTATGCTGTACATGGATAGTCTGATAGAACCGACAAGCAGTAGAAGCTGCTCTGGTGTACTCTGTGGTATCGATTGTGGTGCTGTGCCAGAAGATGGGATTCTGTTGCAGTGCAGAATGATCATTGCAGAGCAGCATAATGAGGTTAGAGTTAGCTTTAAATTAACCGGCTTGAGTCCTGGTGTAGTTCGGTTATGGAAACATGATGCTCTATGAGGTTAGAGTTAGCTTTAAATTAACTGGCGTGAGTCCTGGTGAGTCACTTGAGTCCTTGAGTCACCAAACTCAGTGATGGAAATATGATGCTCAGTGTGGGATAACTTTTTTTCTTATGAGAGTCTTTCTGCCTACATTGAACTCCACGATGCTGGTATTGCAATTACTGGCCTAAGCTAGAGAATGGGAGACGGTGCCACAATCACTCCTTTGATTGCAGTATAGTTATGCCTGAAGTCTGCTCCATGTCCATCCTTCCTGTTGTTTGCTCCTGGCTGTCACCTTTCTCACTCTGTAAGTAAACTGTATTTTCTTGCCAGTGAAATTAACAGTAGCCTGGAATGTCCAATTCTATAATGGGCAAAGTGAGAATTCACACTTAGTCTGGTACTGGTTAAAATACAGTGGAAACCACCTTTAATTTTGTAATAGTTTTGCATCCCAGATGCTAGGATGAAGGAGAGAGGTGCAGAGGGAGAGAAAAGGTGTTTTGGCTTTACCTTGTTTTTAAACAGGGTTATATTTGTTCAATATAAGATAAAGAAAGCTCTAGGCAGCTTATTGGATTTCTTGATTGGAGTTCAGAGGCTCTGAGAGATCAAATATAACTTAATGGATTGTATGTGAAAGGCAGGTGACTAATGTTTTCAGTATTACTGAAATAATGAGAACTTACTGTTCTGCTAATGTACCTGTTTCTGAGATTGAACCCCTCCACAGCTTCCTAAATGCCCCTTACTGAACTGCTGTATAATGACAGAAGTCTTGTGGCTTGCAGACTGAAATGGGAGGGGATGATTAATTTGATGGAATTTTTTAGATACCCCATTTGCACAGCAGACTTTAGTGTTTGCCAATACAGAATGTGTTAAGTGATACATATTTGGAGGACACTATGACAAGTTTAGCCTTTTCTGTGTTTTTGCTATCCTGTTTATTCTTCCTTAAGCAATTGTAGAGATGCAAGATGAATAAATCCTTTGCTCAAATGCCTCTACATCATTGTACACATCACCACAGTGAATAGCAGTTCTTTTTCAGAACAATAACAACAGAAAACAACCATTCTTGCATAGCTAAGATTGTCCAAGTGGATATTGGAAGGAGTTTTTTAACAGAGTTTTCAAGACTGTGGGTTGTAGATTAAGGACTTTTTGCATCTGACTCCTATATGGAGTATGTGGGTGGGAATGTTTGTAGGGCTCTGGTTTCTGCAAGGCTTGCTTTTTTTTTTCCCCCGCTTTCAAGCTTAATACTTTGAGTAATGAGATCCTGTGTTATTTCACTTCAAGCAGTTGTTGCATAGAAAACTGGATTTAAAGCTAAGCAGCATGGATATAGGTTCTTGTCCTGACTTTGCCTCTGCGGCCTTGGATTTACTCCTCTGTCCATCCTTATTTACCAAGGGAGAGCATTTGTTTTGCTTGGTTGAGTAAAAGTCCTTGAGAGATTTAGATAAAAATTGTTTTGTAAGACTGAATAGTTTTTTGAGGAAGCTGTTGTTGCTGAGGAAATAGAGGCGACAAGAATATTGTCAGAGACGTCCATTTGTGCTAAAGTAGAACCGATCATAAAATCACTGTGATATTTGGATTGCTTCAGTGTTGGTGACCTTTTATTATTCATCTGCTTGGCTGCTCATTTAAATGAACAAGCCTCTGATGATTCTGTGTTTTTATTGGTTCATTTCCTTTAAAAGCTATAAAGGAAAATAATTTTTTCTCACAATAAAATGCTTTCACCAAAACGGCAATTTGGAAGAGAACAATGCATCTTATGTTAACACAGCATGGTCTTTTTGCAGTATTAGGGAATGCTTCATTTATGTTACAGTCCTTGAATGGGAATTTTCCATTCTGGACAGTTCTCTAAAGTTCAAGCTGTTTCTGGTCATCAGAGCATGTATCAGTGAATCCTCTCTGCCTTTGTGTGGGTGGAAGACTAATCTTATGCTCCAGGTTTCTTAGACATGTAAATATCTTGCCACTTGCTGATAAGTCTCCAGATGGAATATGTTTTATTCAAACATGACTTTTGATCCAAAATGGTAGGAGCATGTTGTTGTGTCCTTGGCAGTGCCATGTTAGGATGGCAGTCTTCCCATACTGGACTTCTTATAGTAAGCAGTAGAAAGCAATTCCTGGGTATGCTTTTGAGGCTTCTCCTTTCAACACAACTGATTTTTAATTTCATATAAACTTATAAAAACTTCAGTTGATTTCACATGTGTTTGAATACTTGAACTAGAAGCAGAACTGGAGGTAGTTCTCTGTTTGTGTGTGGGTATGTTTTAAATTGAGAAGAGGTTGCTCATCCCGAAGAATTTTGTGTCCTTTGCCAAGATTTTCTAAAGGCGGTTAAACATTTTGGTCCTCTTTGGGAGGAGGGAGGCAAGAGAATTTACCTGCTGCAGTTTCCAGAAGACATTGCAGGTGCCTGCTTTGGCACGTTTGCCGCTTGCCTGCTGGTGGCTCAGCGCAGGATGGGTGCACCGCAGTGAGGAACTGTGGCTGGGTGAGTGCGTATCGACTCCACTTCTTTGTCTGGAGAGTCCTAACTCCAACATTAATCCTTTTATTACACCATTGTCTCTGGCATGCTGGTGGAGTTTAAAGACTAGAAATAGTTTGGTTTGGAACATTGTTTCCGCGTGTTTGTAAGATACTTGGTAAATAGTGGAAACCAAAATAAATAAATTGGGATTCTGGTAATGGCCTACAGTGGGATTACTGAGTATGGCTTTGTAAAGTATGGTCTGGTCCTCCAGGAACCGTAAGTTCCACATGGAGTACATCTTTATTGGATTTATTTTAGAGGGAAATGAAACTGACGTGAGCAGCGCTATGAGTATTGAAAGCTTTAAAAATAGGTTAAGGACTTGGAAATAGAGATGAACCTGCCCTGGTGCCAGTATAGAGCTAGGAGTAAAATGTTTCAGCCTGTCTGAACTGAGAGGTGTGTTACTGAACCCTGAGCAGGCAGAAGCTGTCGCTAAGACTCTGAGTACTCTAGAGGGAGGTTCTAGACTGCTCTTTCAAGGACTGTATCCAAAAGAAGCGCTTTCTTTTCTGACAATCTCAGTGCGCTAGAGGAGTGGGGATATACATCCTCTTGTGTGGTCTATGAGCTCCCAGCTGCAGCTTGGTTCTTGGTGTTTTCTCAAAACATTATTTCCTTTTTTTATGAATGAACTTGTGTCAGCTGCCATTGGTGCTAAGTTCTTCATTTATCCTGTGTTAGGACGGTTGTGTAATGAGAGAGTTGAGAACCTGGTCTGCCCCATGCAATTTTTGATTTTTTTTTTTCCAGCAAACTAACAGATGTTAAAAGATTCCCAAAGGGCCTCACGTGAGAGCTTTTAAGGAAATGCAAGGCTGCCTGTTATGGCTTCCTTTAGAAATATCTAGATTTGGATGACAAGGATATAACCACCAGCATGACAGTAGCGCTGGAATTCATTCCGGGCTAGATAGTGCAGGTAGTACTAGCAAACAGATGCTGTATCAGCATGGAGACTCAACCTAGACTGATATATTTAGTACCTTGGAGGAGCCTTACAGCCCATGCTGAGCTCTGTGCTGCCACAAGTATCAGAGCCAGTTATTTTAAAGCTGTACATGGGAGCAGCAGCAGGCTAGACACATCTTCAGAGGAGCAACGTGTCTAAATGCACAAATGCTTTTCTAACAGAAGGCTCAAGGTATCCTTATGACATAGATGTCTGGCAAAAGTCACTGAAAGACACGGATAAATATTTGAATTACTAGCCAGAATTTTGTGAAATACAAAGTTACATGGTCTGTATGAAAGATCCTGTTTTTTTTCTGTTACGCTATATGAAATTTGGACGTTGCTCTGCCCTTTGGTGGAGGGGCTAGGACACAAGGGGGTCATGTTCTGGGATGATGTAGTTTGTTATTTGTTTCATTGTCATCAGCATTATTCCAAAGATTATGGAAAATGTGCTGCTTAGAAGGCTGGCAATTCTTTTTGGTGTGGGAATTGCTAGTCCCATAATGTATGTGGTTGCCAAATAGCTGAGCTGTTGCTTTCTCCTTGCTGCCTGTGAATACATCCTGCGAGTTGGAGTGCCACCCGCACTTCAGTTTGAGTTATGTCAGCGGGCTTGGCAGCGTGCTGGCATAGATGTCTCCCTTCAGTTGGAGGTCGGTGCCATGTTGCACAAACATTCCTGTTCATCACCATGTGAAGCCTTGTCTGACTACTCTTGTTCATTTTCAGATGTGGTGGGATTCACTGCATACCTGAATCTGCCTCTCTCTTCACTTTGCATTGTGTAACTGATGAGAAGATGCCAAAATCCTGTTTGTTATACCTAGCCCAGTGCAATGAGAGTTAGTGTGCATTTCACTGATCCAGCTTTTTACCATTTCTAGATCCTTTTTGAAGTACGATTCTTCTTGAAATACATGTGTTTCAAATTAGTCAAAATGTCATCCTTATTTTAACAAATGGATTTTGTATTATCATTGATACTGCCTGGAAAACCTCGCTAGTTGATACTGACTGGAGTACCGCTGCTTTTGCATTCTGCCCAATAATGTAACTATCCCACTTCTTGTAAGGAAACCTCCAAGCAATTCCCAGGAACCTCTTTGAAGTTTGTATTCAGCAGAAGATGCGCAGGCATTAGATGGTCAATGGGAAAAAAAATTGCAGATAACATCTTATTTTGCTAATCCAGCATACATGGTGATGTGGCAGGTGGAAGGCTGTATGCTTTGTGGATAATGTGGCAAAACATGGACTAGCTGGCTGTATCCTATATCTGTTTTTCCCTGAAGGATGTTAGTCCTTCAAGAGAAATACTACAGTAGTATTTAAGCATTTAAGCGTAACTACTTTCCCTTTTATTGTCTATTGAGTTGTATTTCTGCTCTTTGTGTTACTACTACTGGAGTAGACCGATCAATTGTATTTCTCTATCTGATAGGGAATACAGTTCAAATGATGGGTGTAGTGTTTGCCTATAAACAGCTTTTGGAGCTGTTGGGATGGAAATTGCTAACGTAGATAACTGGTACAGGAAGAACTGTGTTTTTGGTAGTTTCATGTAATTAATGTAGTGCTTAGGGAACTTCTCCTGGGGCCTTGAGCAGCTCTGGGCATTGCATATGCATGGGTGTGTGCATGCACACAGTTTCTGGTGTGTCAGATTTGTTCTGCATGTACAAATCTACTGTGTGTGTCACATACGTACAGTAACAGTGTGATGCTTCTAGTTTGGGGGATGCTGTGTTCTCTTTTCTAGTTAGCCAATTCTTTAATGGCATGGCTTTCTCCTTTTCCATATTTATCTGGAGGACTGATAGCTCCGTGTGTGCCATTTCTTTGATTAATCGCATCTGACCTCTCTTTGCTGGCAGTGAGGAGAGAAATTAATTTACTTTCAATCCTTTAGGGAAAGGGTAGAGGCTGCGTGGCTGCTTTGGTATCATGTCAGGAGAGCACAAGTCACAGACATCACTGCACTCTTACCCTAATCTCTGCCTCATTCTTCCTGTAACTTCATATCTGGACACTGTATATTACCTATCCTAACATGTATTGAACTGAGAGGGCTCAAGTGAAGTATTAAGTTCATTAATTGAGGTGACAGTTTTGTTTTAACTACTACTCTGCTGCTGTGGTTTATGTAAAATGTGCTTTTAATCAGTGGTCTTTATTGAGCAAAAAACAAAGGACAGCTGCAGCAAAGCAGTACAAAAAAAAAACACTTTGTCTCAGATGCATCCAAGAAATAATTTGTCCTTTTAGCCTTTTAAAACTTATTTCGTAGGAATAGGCAGAATCTGCAAAAGCGTTTTAATTACTTCTCTTTTCCACTCACCCCACATCAGGGTGGTTGCACCCCACAAGCTTAGTGCAGGATTGTCTGTGCTCCAGAACTCCTCCGTAGAGGCTGACGGGCATGGTGCTCCTCCAGCGCAGACTAACATGAAGCAGGACGCTTCCTCAAAGTCCTGCCTCAGAAATTTTAGGGAACGTAGCTGCAAATATGATGCAAATACGTTGGTGTCACCAAAGTTTCAGTGAAAGAATAGCAGGGGAGAAAATGTGTTTGATTAAATAAATGAAAGTGGAATAGACTGCTGGAAAAAGCCTGAAGTTCCATTAATCTAAATTGATGATTGTGGTCTCTCTAAAAATATATAACCATGGTGATGTAAGTGCAAGGTTGGTTGGTGGGAGGGGGATTTGTATACAATTGTAGGGAGTCTTGAGTTAAAAATGTGTCAGAGCTACATACCGTGCTGTGCCAAAGTGGTATGAGGTGTAGGAGTCTTGTGTAATTACTTTATTTACAGCAACTTAGGTTGATTCATGATTATCAGTACTTGTTGCGTTTTGAATGGAAGATGGAAACTCCGCCTGTATTCTTGTGTCTGTAATTATTGCTGTGCCCTTCAGAATGAGTACCTGCCGCTTGCACTTCTAAGAGTTCAGAGAACCCAGAGAGGTTATCCTGGATGTTTTGGGATGACTATATGGTAATATTGGAAATTTTTTTCATTATAGACCTTAAAGCGACAGAGCCAGTTGGCACTCTATTTCTTTAACACTATTTTAGCTCATGGAGATCTACGCAACAACAAACTAAACCAGCTTTCGGTCAATCTCTGGAACCTTGCTCAGAAACATGGCTTTGCTGACACCAAGACTATGGTAAGGAAAACAGATAATGCAGACAAATTTTAGTTCTTAAGATGTTTTTCAGCTCCTCATTTGGGAAAAGGTAGCGTTTTCTTGATCTGAATAAGCCTAATCTCTTTACAAGTTGCTCTCTTAAAAAAAAATTAAAAAAATTAAATGAGCTTAAAACAACTTATTTTTTAAATGCTTCTTAATGAATAAGCAGCTTTTCCTATTTCAAGTGGTCTGTATCTTTCTAGCACTTTTAAATGTATGTCACATGTTAAAGAACCTGGAAATGCTGGGAGCTCTAACTTCTTTTCAGTACAGAAAACTATCTTTATGAGAAATAGAGTTTATTTAGTGGAGGAACGGCATGGTGTAAGCTTGGAAAGTGGGCATTCCAGAGCCGTTAAGAAAGATATGCATGATAACAAGCTCTGGAGTAAGAAATGAAAGTGCTTTTGTAGCCAGTGATATTTAGGGAAAACCATGAAAGTGTCTATTAAAACACCTTCACATAGATTGAATGATGGCCTATGAAATGAGAAAAGACAAAGACACTAAAAATCTCAAAATAGCCTTCTTTTCATACCCAGGTGAAAACGCTAGAATACATCAAGAGGCGAAGCAAACAACCTGAAATGAGTCACTTCACAGACTTGGCCCTTCGGCTTCCTCTGCAGTCCAGGACCTGATGAATGCCTCTTTTCCAAGGAGCCATCTGTACAAGAGAGCATGTAGTCAAGGCCAAAAATCACTGATCTAGATTTTGACTGGAGGAGTTCAGTGTATTTTTATTTTACTTAGTGTGACAGATTTACTTGGACACAGATAAAATCAAAACTTCTGTGCAATAATTTAACCTGAATTTGTTTCCAGTTTTACCACTGTATTATTTTAAATGCTGATTTAGATTCAGTAAAGGGTATTTTGAACCTCTGTGATTGCAAAAGCCTTTCCAAATCTAGTCTGTTGTCATTTTAGCAACAAAGGAAGAAGATAATCTGCATGGATCAATACACAGCCTCCAAACTTCATCCCACTTGCAGAACAGTCTCTCTCCAGTGCAGAAAGCAGCATTTCAATAGAATAATCCCACTAAGTCCTCTTTCTGCTTTGGGATCCTGCCAACATTTATTTGGTCAGTTCCCGTAAATGAGAAAAATGGCCAGGGTGTTACTGTTCTAATTTCTGCAGTACATTTTCACAGACGTGTTTATGCTTTCATTTTAGCTCAATGGTGTTTTGCAAAATGGAAGGAATCTGTCTGCAGGAAGTGCTGTCTGCAAAGGAAAGTGGAAATGTATGCAAAGTACTCTATATTTACAAAGTACACTGTATCACTGAATAAAACAATTTGCAGTTCATCTGTTTGTTCTGGGGGAGTTTCTTTGCGTATACAAATTTATCACCTTACCCTTGTGGAATTTAGTTACATGTACTGTTATTACACCTAATAAATTTCACTCTCACCACTTCTGTCCCACGGTAAGGAACCATGTTGAGACCTTGCATCTATTGCTGCTTTTGCTTAGTGGTAAGTATTTTAATGAGTTAAATCTTCGTATGGATATTAAGATACATTTTTTTGCACATAAATTTTTATTTTGTTAAGGCTAAACAAATAATCAGTTTTGCTAGACTCATGTACTTAAGGAGTTAGCAAGCTGATAATAAATATCACCTAAATAATTAAACTGTTCTTGTTGCATGCTTTTCATGTCCTCAGTAGTTACTGAAGCAGAGCAGAGTATGTCTACAATATGTATTTTGTGTTAAGATTGTGAAGAACTGAACTGGGATCCTTTGCTCCTGGTACAGACTACACGTAAGCAGAGAAAAATTGCAGGAATACAAGATAATTATGAAGTGGTATCAACTTGATACAGAACCTTTGCAACTTTTAGTACATTTATTTTAATTATTTTGATTATACTGACTTTCCTTAAATAATTCTGTGTAAAGCGTGCACAGATACTGAAATGATAATACTGCACGTTACCATGTCCCACTTTAACGTAGCTTTCCTTCTTGCTGCAGCTGCACAAAACAACTCTCAACAGCACTTAGATGATTCTTCCTGTTGGGCTTGGAAGCAAAACCCATGAACTGGGTAAGTGGGATTAAACTCTGAGCTCTCTAAACTGCCAAGTGGGTCACACTAAGCAGCTGCGGTATGGCAGAAATTGCCCTCCGGGGGCAAATGTACTGCTCTAAACCCACTGTGGAGTTGTTCCAGATTCTGTAAAATGGAAACTCTCACAGCAGGCTGACAAAGGTCCCAACCGTTCTCTGCCCCATGCAGGCACCAGTTTTTGCCTGTTGTCTTTTGAGCACAGTTTCTTTATTGATGCAAGACCGCCACGAGAAACGATTTCAAATGTTTTACTACTGTTTTTATTAATGCAAAAATAGCTCAAGGACAGGCAGAAAGCTCTGGTTAGTTATCAGGAGCAAACTCCAAACATCTAGCTTAGAAGCTAACATAACCACTCTAATAAACTGCTTTTGGCTTACTTCCATGTTAGAGCAAAATTAATTTTAGTTAAAGCACTCTACTTATTATAGACCTCGTCTTTCTTCTGTGTATAGCAGCTACACAGGCCAGACCAAGTTTGACTGCTCAAAAAAAGCTTACAGTTTTTTCCCCCAGGTATGTGTCTTGTTTTTCAAACTACAATTTCACATGCACAATATTATCAAGAACAGGGTGCCAGGCCATCCGCAAAGCTATAGTGAAGCAACACACTGGTGTACATTATGCAATTCAAAGGGGGAGGGGGGAGAGTCCTTTATCCAAAGGCAAGGCTCGGACCAGTATCACGTTCAGCATCTTTGACAGTGGCAGTGCAAGACCAGTCACTACCCATCAAGACTGGCTCTGCAGCAGAAAGCTGTACATGCTGTCCCTCTCCCCCTAAATGAAGTCACTAGTTGACATTTTCTTACCTGTTCCTTTAACTTTTTTTTTTTTTTTCCCCCAGGCAAGTAGCTGAGGGCCTGACTTCAGCATTTGTCTTCCATCAGAAAACAGAACCTCCACTACCTGAATTTAAGTAAAGCTACAGTTGAAGCCAGTCACTGAGCTTTGAGAGCACTGGTGCAAAACAGACTCGCCCTGAGGTAGTGGTGGCTTTAAATGACACTTTAAAGAGACGGTTTCCTCAAAGACAAGTTCAGACCCTGCAGGAAGTGGTTCAGCATCCCCTCTTCCCAGGTATGGGAATGGATTCGTGGCAATCCCTTAAGGCGGAGCCTCTGCATAATTTTTACTTCCCCTCAGGAGTTGTCCAAAATGCATTGGAACCAACTGCTGTTTTCTTAAGTGTATTTTCTGCTGGAGGCAGCTGCTTTCAGGTAGAGCAGTCCACTGGAAAAGACTTGTGGGAAGCAAGGTTGCCTTAAAAGAGCAAGAAATGCAGTAGATCAGTTGGCATGAGCTTATCAAAAAGGATAGGTAATTTGGCAGAAAAACAATAAGCTGGGTAAGTAGAGATACTAACCTAATTCTGGGGGGTGGGGTTCTTGGCAAGTCAGCTACTATTACACTCCAGCAGGCATGGACATAAGAGATGGTCACCTTGTTCTGCTTACCCAACAAGCACATTATTGAAACTGCCTTGCTTTCTGTAATTTAGGAAGTCTAGATCCATATATTTGGTGCTGCTATCCGGAAAGCACGTACCTTCTTTCACAGGTAACAGCTGCTGCTTGAAAATCCAACTGCCAGAGCTTAGTTAAAATAGAGGATGTTCCATGCTATTCATTATTATAATGAAGATGCTAATATTTAAGAAATTACTGAGTTAAGTCTCCCCTCATAAAATTTGTAGGCATACCAGTAGTGTTTCTTCAAAGTAAAACGCCATCACTTTGTACCACTCGCCAAGTGTAAAAATGTGAAGATTTTACAGAACGCTAAAATCCTTTTGAATCACTAAGATGTAGGTAAATACAAGTTCATGAAATCAGCATTTAAAAAAAAATTACTAAGTTTCAACTTGTTGCAGGCGTTGCCCACATATGTTCAGCCTTTGAAGGAGGCTGTCTCTTGCCTTGTAGAAAACATGGTAAAGCTTTCAAAAACTTACTGTTTAGCTGAAGTGGGGGCCCAGCTCCACATAATCTGGCATATGCAGTTGAAAACTTGTACGAAAACCACCTCATAAATCAAATTTTCTTAAACATTTTGCATTTTATTTCAAGTAAAAAGATGTGGAAAGTGAAAAGAAATTTGCCTGTTGAATTTTCATTCTTTTTATTAAGTTTTAATCTTCAAATTTTATAGATCTAGTTGTATATTTGTCTATATAGACTTTTTTGTTGGCAGCAGGTTGAAATCCAAGACCAATTCCTCTATGTTGCTTCAAGTCCATTGCTTTATCGAATTCCATCTTCAGAGCCTGCTGTAACTTCTCCTGCCCTTCCCTGTTCAGAGCCATGTTCGGTTTGTTTGTAGTCGCTGAGGGATTTTGGATAGGCACAGAGCCCTTTTTAAAGCCACCCATCAATCTAAAAAACTTCATTTCTTCCTCAGAACTTCGAAAAGCAGCTGTGCTCCACTGGCCAAACTTTGTATCCTGTGAAGCAAAACACGGTTAACACTAAAATGAAATAATACCAAGACCAAGGAAGACAATTTCTGGCTGTGTACTGTGCGAACAGAACCAGCTACAAGAACCTGGCAGGGCTGACAAAGCTGGGAAGCAGTCATTCCATGGGCTGTACCTCTCAAAGGACATGAGAAAAGAACGGCATAACCCTGCATGAGTGTGTCTTCATTAGCATTTCAATTCATTTAACCTGGAGAGAGGGTTAATGCACTTTCAGAACCTCTTCCTCTGTCTTGAGGAATCTTGACTTTTCTTCTCTAGAGATAATATTTCCCTAGCTCAAAGAGCCCGACATTGCCCAATCATTTCTCTTATTCTAAGACAACTGTCAGACTTAATCCTCTTTCACTCTGTCACTTTGTACTGTTACCATTTTCATTTTCCTGCTGCCTAGTTAAATAGCTGCTGTTTTCAGCAGTGTTTTGTTATGTTAGTTTTGGAGACAGCGTTCAATCTCGCTCACATGCTTTAAGTAATGCTTGCATTCTCATCCCACTAATTACCACCAATATTGCAAGGGTGCAAAAACTGAGGGCATACCCTTATCCAACAGGTCTAAATATAGTACTCTTAAAGCCTCCCTCCCTCGCAGTTTGCCATTCCTTAACTCTGCCTTTCACTGTATTCTTTGAACTAGTTCACTCCAGGATTTTTGTCTGCAGATACTGGCTCCTTTCTGAGAACATAAGTAACGTCCAAGTAAAATCAGAATTCAGCTGTTTGCAGATAAACCAAGATACATCATATGATTCACAAAGTTTATGAACTTTTGGCTTACCTAAGAACACGCTTCATTATCTATGGATCTTATTTGATTCCTGAGCTACAGCTAGGATCTGTGCAGTCATTTGTACCTATTTTTGGCAGGACTTTTACTCCCAATTTTTTCTTTAAAATGGGGGGTGATATTAAATGGAAGAATGTTTGATCATTAATTAAATACACTGAGCTGGCTACATCAAAGGAAAAAAACATGAATTTAGTGGCGTGTTTATGTAAGCCTGAAATCCTTCCAAATGAACAGTTGTAGTTTGCATGAAACATTCATCCTCCACTAGACAGCCAACATGACACACAGCGTGCTACGCAATATTGTGGGCAAGCTGTAGCAGTTTTTTTTAAGTTAAAAAAATGCAAGGCTGGAGTATCATTCACTATCACAGGCCAGAATACCTGCCGTTAAAAGAAAGCTATCCATAGTACTTTAATATTTTTACCTTGCTCAAAGATAAGTTGCTGTATAAACCCAGGTCTGTGACACAGATGCATGCACACGTACGCACATATGTATGTCCCCCCTTTGGAATGGGAGACGTGCACAGATGCAAAAATAATTACAGCTTGTCAAAACCCGTAATTTTTTTAAGTTAACTGCTGGCAGGCACTACACGTAACTTTTGATGCAGCATTTCCAGCTCAGTCTTTGTGAAGCTGATGAATTAGTTTTTATAGCTTCTGTTCTGCATACTACTAAACAGAGACAGATCAGCACCAAAGAACAGAGATCCCCTGCCAAGGATGTCATTTTTCTAAAGGACTCCAGAGACTATTAGATAGTTGCAGTTCCAGAGCTACTGCAGTCTGCCTCCTACTATGTAAAAACCTACAGGAGTTGATTCTGGCATTTGTTTGAGGTATATTCCAACTTTCTAGGCATCTGGCAGTCTTGCGAAACAACTAAGAATCCTGAATTACTAGCAAAGCTTTCTCTCCTCCTCAGTCTTATTACCCCTGCTAAACACTCTGCCGCAGTCTCCGCTATCTCACTGTAAACCTGTCGGGGACAGGCTGAGGAGGATGCAAAACCAAAAGAATAAAGAATCATCTTTCAAAGAGGTGGAGGAAAGACATAGAAGTTAGGAGAGGACCGACTGTAAATATCACACACGTGCATTATCAGTTGTCATCCCCTTCTACCTTTCCATGTGCACCCCTGTTTCCAAATGTCGGCAGTCTTCCAGATAATAATTCAGATACAATTCAGTGACTGCTATATGCATAGCCTAGGATTATTTACATTAAGCAAAAAATGTTTCTGCAGCAATTGGTCATGGCTCATTCTGCAGAGGAACCAGAGAAAAGGTTGCTTTTGAGGACTGATGATGGGAGTCTGTGAAATGCTAACTGCTGTTGGAGTTTACTGGTCAGCTCCCAGACTCTTTTGGGATTGTACTAACTTGTTCTATAGCATGACCTTAAATTTACAGCCAGAAGGAAGACTGTTCTGCCAAGCCACGTACCTGAGCCACATACAAAAAGGAGTGCAGTGCTTTTTTCAGGGACTTGCTCTGGGACACAATATTTCCATCAGATCAAGGTCTAAGTTCATACATACCTGTTCCACTTTGGGACTGAAAACCTTAGTTTTGCCAGATGCTCTATCAATTTCTTCTTGCAGAGCCTGCCTCCTCACCTAGCATGCAGAAAAAACAGCAGTGTTAAATTAAATTAATTTAATTCATAATGAAAAGTTAAGGGAAGAATAAAATTGTTATCTTCAGAATTTTGCAAGGATAATTAATAAGTTGCATGTAATCCTTTTACACACTCAACAGGAGAACTGTGATTTTTCTAGTGTTATTTTAAATCAACATTTTGCTGTATCAGATACTTTTAATCTTCTAACTGCAGGTAACACCAACACTGAAACTGCCAACATTGACAAGAGGCAAAGAAACCTGCATTTAACCTAATAAGCTACTTCGAAGCTTCTGACATTGACTGGAGCTGTACGTTTTGGACTTAATCCATGGAAAGTAAAGCATGTTTGAATCGGAGCGCTCTTTAGGGAAATCTTGGCATAGACAAGCAACAAAGCAGGTTTTTTTGTTAGAAATCCTATGCATGCATTAAATGCTGACTTGCTTTAAATCTTAAACAATTAAGACAAAGCATACCTTGTCTATGTTAATTTCATCACAGTTTCCTTTTTTTTCCTGCACAATAGTTACATCATCCACATCTTCCTGTAAAACAGGAAAAAGCTTCTATGAATATTTTTATCCATTCTGGTTAATTAGAATTTACACAGCTCTGATCATGAAAGTAGTAAAAACGCTAAACAATACAGTAGTACTATTCTGGGGCAAGAAGAAATAGTCAGATCTAAGCTGGAAATGCCAATTACAGAATCACAGAATGGTCAGGGTTGGAAGAGACCTCTGGAGATCATCTAGTCCAACCCCCAAATTAAACCTGTGTATTTCTATGGAGAGACTTCCTCCCCAAGGAAGAGATCCTTTTTTAACAAAGAGCGTAAGAGATTTTTTTTAAATTCACACATTAAAATGGACTTACCAACATCACTGGCACATATAGTAATGTTTGCAGATACGGTCATTTCCAATTAAACTGTTTTAGAAAAGATTAAATTTATACTTGAAATAAGGGACAGAAAGAGTGAAACTGAAAAAACTGGTGGTAAGATAATGGCCCCTCTGAAGGCACAGGACAAGCTTGAGGCACGTTGATACCACTAGCCCCTTGAAAAATAAAACAAAACAAAACAAACTCCCAAAAAACCTAAACAATTGAGAGGCAGCTGCACTGTGTTCTGTCTTTTATAAATGCAGAGTAGATGATGGTCCCCAAGGAGCTTCCAGTCTGGAAAGAGCACAGGGAGAGGTGTGACACATACATAATGTGTCTCCTACAATGGCAGTAAACAGCACATTAGTTCCACGCTGGAGAGTAAGGAATTCTGCAATGTGATGTGAAGAGACAGAGCACCTCTGGCAGGACTGGACGGGCAGGAGGTACATCAGTGGCAGTGTCCACAAGCAGCCAGATACTGATAACTCTTCCACAAAGTGCAGCCCTTCAGAGGCTTGTGCTCCCATTGACTGGCGTTTCTAGATCATTGCCCTCAGCCTTTCTTTTCCAAATTTGTAATAAGGATAAGATTTTAGGGCATCCAGTGTAACAGGATAAGTAGTAAGTCCGGGATAGTGGTAAATTACAGCCATAAGCTTTAGACCAGTCTGGAAAAGGTGGCCCAAGTGAAGATCGATCGATATAGCTAACATAACACTCCAAGCGTGAAACAGCCAGGGAACACCAAGACAAGGAAAAGATTTGTAACATACTTCTGTCAGCAGAAGCTGCTGTTACTTTTTTGAGGGTTTACAGTTTTATTTAAAGCCATGAATAATTTACCTCGTTTTCCAAAGCTACCTTTTATACATTGATTTCACACACACACAAAGTACATGCACCATTAAAAATGTGAGAACACTCTGCAATAAGGACAGCTCACTCTCTTGGATGATAAGAAAAAAACAAAAACTAAAACCAAACCCCAATTTACTTCTAGATGGCCTGGTACTGTCTTTTCAGATCTCCTAAAACGAGCAGGAGAACTGTTGTGACAGGATTCTGCGAACAGCTGCAACATTTATTATTTTTTTTTAGCTGGAAGGTCAAGTGGCAGACAAGGAAGGAGGAAGGGGGTACACCCCCATCCCTGCTGGTTCACAGCACGTCACTGACCTGCCGATGGCTACTGTGTGGCAAAAATTACCCCTCTCTGGAGGTGTGCTAATCTTTCACCAGCTTCATGGAGGGCGAGCACATTCACAGACGGCAGGAGTATGCTATCCACAGGCAAACAACTTCAAAGAAGTAAACAGTCCTCACTCCACTCAAGTTGACTGCAATGGCATCCAATGGGGAAAATACCAATTGTCTATATTAAGTGGGTATCACTCCACATTGTCTTTAAAAACTTACTCTTTTGCTTGCTGCACAAGCCCAACAGAGAATTTTTCAGGGCGTGCATCAGTGCGTGTGACACACTATAGACTAGAAAATAGTTCAGGACGATGGCACAGTAAAATGCAAGAGCAACATTATCAGCCATTTATTACAGCAGTGTCTTTTGGCCTGGCAGGAACTAGATTTCTCTAGAACTGCTTTACCCAAACTTCTCAGTCTTCGGGAGAATGTCTCTGAAGTAGTTTTTATTATTAAAGGACAGAGCTGAACACAGGGAAGAACAAAACATGCATCATCCTACACCCTTCTCTTCAACTGTTTGCAAGGTATTTGCTGTGTCTTCCATTGTAATTGGTCACCACACCATCATGCAAGTTTACTTGTCATTGTGAGGCTTATCTTGTCCCCACAGAACGTGAGCAGCTGCGAGAATCCAAATAATGCCTAACCGTCTCAAAAAGACAATGTCAATTTAATTAGAAAATATATCCCAGCCACTTTGTCCTTTGAAAGGTCAAAAGGAGAAACCTAAGTAAAAAGCCCCAAACATTTGCTCACCTAGTGACTGATAAGCATACACACTCCCAACACAAACCTTTGTGGAAAAAGCCTGTGTCTGGGTCTCCATGATGGCTGAAGAACCTGCTTTTATAAATCTATATTTAATTATTAGTACTAGACCCCAGAAAGCTGCCAGATTTCCACAGAACGTGAAGAAACTGCATAGGTGAGTGCATAACAAAGCAAAACACGCCATGAAGTGTGCTTGAGAGGCAACTAGTTCTATGGCCCGCTCTGTCCCTAGTTTACGAAAATCTCCAATGATGCTTTATTAACTAGTGCTTGATGTTGAAACAAGCCAAGCATTCAAAGTTCTTGGTAACAACTGGAGTGTAATTTCCCATTACCTATGAAAATCAACACAAGCTCCTAATGACTTGCAATGAGCTGTTTTCAAAGTTGCTGAAGCGCCTAAAAATAGAGATAGACGCCTATTGAATTCCTGAGCATCTCGCAGTTTAATTCCCAATGACAACAGAGGTTAGGCATGTAGGTACTAACTTCAAGCACTTAAAATAGCTTTAAAATGTGACCCTAATCAGATTAAAAAAGAAGAAGGTTTAAAAAAAATGTTAAAGCAATAAAACCAGATCTTAATAGTCTAATTAAAAAAAAAAGAAAAATCAAACAAGAAACCTCTGTATTTCAAATCTTTCATCAGTTCTTCTCCATGTTTGTTTCGCCTCAGAAATGGCCATCTGGCACGACTCTGGGATGGGATTTCCTTTAACAGTCAGTCTGGATACAATTCCAGTTACCTTCAGTTATAATTTATGCAGCTCATATCTATTTATTTTTTTGCATGGATTTATTTTTTTAATTAAGAATTTGTGTTTAGGTTATTCTTTAGTATTCTTCTAGCAGAATTTATACATTGATGCTTGAGGCCTAATCTACACTTAAGATTCTTAGATTTTCTCTAAGGTTTTGTCCAAGTTAGACAACAGGCTTTGGCTAAATTTCCCCCTTGTTTCTAAGACTATGCAATTTCAGGAGCAAAAGCCTGAGGAAAAGTCTAACAAACACAATTAGATGTGCTCATGCTGCCAATGTTACCAACCTGCTCAGGTTAAATGACATGGGATTAAAATCCTATTTTATAGGACTGTTGTGACTTTGCTAAGAGCAAGTTAAAGAGGAACAGAAGGACATTTATGACTGTACCTACTGTACATTTCTTTTTGTGCCAATACTTGCTGTTAGTTCTAAAATGTGATTTAGACATTTTACATTTTCGCAATTGAAACACTGGATGACTACAGCAGTAGGCATTAAAAAATTTCCCTGTGTTTCACAACTATTGTGTGCTGAAATCAGCAGATCAGCTGCTCCTGGTTCACAAAACCCAGCAGAGGCCCCAGTTGACCCAAATGTAACCTGAGGGACTGAACAGGCAGAACAGCCTGCAAAATAGGAAACTGCCTACCTGAAAAGCTTTCAGTTCCTTAGCAGGAGGGCGCAAAGATAGACTCTTCTTTGCCACTTACCATTGCCTTATTCCCTGTATCTTCTCCTTTGATCTTTTTCTTTTTTGTATTTGCTTTTGAATCTGGTTCTTCAGCAGAGTCCTGTGGTACTTCTTTTTTTCTTTTGTTCCTTTTTTTCTCACAGAGCATATGATTACTTGTGCATAATACCCTATCTACAACATCCCCTGTGACACATTCAGCTCGCTTCATTTCACTCTCTTTGTTCTTTTTATTGCTTTCTAGTAGCGTTATTTTTTGGCTTTTAGATGTACTGTCATTGCTTAAAGAAAATTTTGGATATGTTGTTTCCTCCTCCTCTTTCTGAATGTTCTTTCTCTTTTTCTTCTCAATTACTTCATTATTATCCATGATACTCTTCCTGCATTTTTTTCGAGAAAGCTCTTTGTCTTCAGACTTACCTTCTTGCTGTGCAGGCAGATGTTTATCAGGAGCTCTGTGACTGGAGTCCTGATCATCTTCACGTGTTAAGGAAGAAACATCTTTGCATCTCTTCTTTTTCCTCTTGGTCTCTCTGATGTTTCCGGAGTTCTCAGTAGTGTCCTCTTCCTCCCTGTTTGTGAATGCAGTTTCCTGGAAATTTTTTCTTTGCCTTTTACTGAAGTCAGTCAATGGAATGGGGCTATCAGGAACTCCACAGATGTTGTCCTGAGTATCTGCTAGTGGTAAAAAGGAGTTGGACTTATCTTTCTTTTTCTTCCTCTTCTTTCTTCTCACATAACTCTCCCCATCATTCTGGATAATATCTGTTCTTTGGTTGTCACCAGTAAAAGCTTTTTCTTGTGAAATATATTTGTGTCGTTTTTTATGAACTTTTTCAGACTGTTTATGTTCACTGTCCTGGATGTCCTCCAACGAAAAAGAAAAATTGTCTTTCTTCTTTTTTTTCTTTACTTCCTTCTTTTTTTTAGTTACTTCATCATCCAATTCCAAATTCAAAGCAGTATTTTTTCTGGGTTTTTTACAAGCAGATTCATTTTTCTTAGTACCATCTGCACGATGATTTGAAAGCTCTGCATCACTACTCTCATTATTCTCCAATAATGAGGAGGAATGACATTGAACTTTTTTCTTCTTCTTTTTGAGAATTTTAATTTCTTCCTCTGATTCTTCTTGAGGTTCTGAATCCAGATGGCCGCCTACATTCGCAAAGCTTTCTGAATGGGCTTCTTCCAGTAATTCAGAGTCAACTTTCTTTTTCTTGTTTTTCTTCTTCTTCTTCTTCAATTCTAATTTGTCTAAACAGTCATCATCTTCTTTTAAATTTTCCTTTTTCTTTACCTTTGTTTTTGTCTCAAGCTGGCCGTCATCCTCAGTTTTAATGACAGTTTGAACATCTTCCTCAATTTTAATGATAGTATGGCTCCTACCACTTTTCACCTTTTTCTTTTCCCGTATATGTTCCGCATGAACTTCTTGTCTCTTTTTCTTTATTATCATTCTAAAAAACAAAATTAAGATGTTAGTGCACCGCTTCAACAAGATGACGCAAGTCCTAGCCTGTTTGGTCTTTTTTTATTCTGAAACCATTCTGTATCTTGCATTGTCCCTGGCACCCTTTTTCGGATTTCACAATCTGCTCTCTGCGATGGGAGGGACCCAGAACTGCATTCAGCACTGAAAATGTCATCTACTGGAGTGGTGAAGGGGTGATTTTTTTGTCTTGTTCTTTATTGCTGTCCTGGTTAGTAACTTTCTATTTGTCTTTTTGGCAGATGCTGAGCATGCCATTTTCACAGAAATAGTACCCTCTTTCCTAAACGACAAGACACACACATCTATATACATTGGAACGTATATTTAAGGTGGTTTTCCATGTATGTATGACTTTTCACTTATTTAACACTGAACTTGACTTTACTGCCCACTTAGCATTACAAGATCCTTTTAAAGCATCTGAGTCACTCCCTTGAATTTTGTTCTGTTTGCCACTTCTCGCCCTTGCGATCCCTTTCCTTTCTGGGACGTTTGTGCCTACGAGCAGGTGACAGTGGAGGCGCCTCTGGGACCCGCCTGGTGACACTCTCTGCCTTTGCCCAGAAACCGATTTATTCCTACTTGGTTTCCCACCTGTTAATCCATAACTAATCCACAGGATTTCCTTCAGTACCTCTTGTGAGACACCCTGTTAAAGCCCTTTAAAAAAGTTCGAGTGTGCCACAGCGTACATGTATCCGTTACCCGCCGCCGGCAG
>NW_009648710.1:564835-590818 GCF_000708025.1 Charadrius vociferus | reverse complement strand
TTAATGAATCGCTGTTCACAAACAGCCCAGTATACAAAAAACCCTGTACATCATTTTGTTTCTGGGTACACAGAAGAAAAATTGGTGTTCAAGGCCGCTACTCGCTGCCGGTGCCCTGTCAGTGCTGTGAGGCCCTGCGGCGGCGTTGGCGGTACCGGCCTGGAGCAGAGCGCTAAAACCCACCCTTACCGCTGAGAGCAAACCCAAAAGCCTTTCAGCTCCTGAGCTTTACCGTGCTTTTCATTGTTGTCATCTGCTGACAGAAACAGACCTTTGAGAGTGTTTCTGCTGCCAACAGGGCCCAAAGCGCATGGCTCATGGCGACAGTGTCTCGGCCTCTAGTTCACCACGCGGTAGTCTGGATCCAGCTTTGGGGCTGTCCTGGTAATGGAGATAGATTATCCTTGGGCAAGCAGAGAGGTGACAGTGTTATCGATATTATGCCAGTTCAATGAATACAAAACTGTCATCAGAGTCTGTTTCTAATGGCAAAAGCCTCAATCTTTTCCTAAAATCTGAGAGTGCTGAGACTGGTCAGGAAGCTGAGAGACCAGCGCCATAGTTCTGCGGTGTCCAAATAGGGTTCTATTCATTTAGCGCTTTATGATGCCTAATAGGAGGTATTTTGTGTTAAAGTGGCCATTTTAAATGTAGGAATAAATTTGTTTATTCTGATACAACTCAGCTGAGGCACCTGTACTACGCATGGAAGTAGTGATGCCATTAAATCTCTTAATTATAATGGTAGAATGGTAAACCTGCTGAGTTTGGCTGTAGGAATATTCTGTACTGTGTAATCTGTAAGGGTTTGTTTTGTATCAGGTTCATTGTCCTCCTCCTTTATTTTTCTTATCCTGATTCACTCAGTAATCTATGTGGGTCATGTACTGCTTTTGCCTTTTTTTCTTTTTCTTTTCTTTTTTTTTTTTAAGTGGAGACAGTAATACTTAGCAATGCCCTGGGGATTTAATTGCTTACAGGGGAGTTCAAGTTGAAAAGCACTATTATATACTAGTAAAAACAATGGTTAATTCTGTGCAAGCATCTGCATTTTACTTACATTAAAGTATTTTAAATTATTACTTTGGTTAAAAATCTTGCTCCCAATAAAGTGTTTTTTTATCACTGAGAACCTTGAACTTGACTTTAAGCCAAGACAAGAGGCTCTAAACTTCTCACTTGTTTCAAAACATTAGATTTCATGTTAAACAAATATTTGCCATATACTTATTTTTATTGTTTCAAACCAGAATAAGTACCTTTAGAAAGCAATGTTTATTTAGGAGAAAAATAAATATGGTTTTAAAGTCTTCTGGATAATGTACTACTTTTTACTTTTAGAGTATGAAGCAGAGCAGCCTCAATTTCCAGATGTTCCTGAATCAAAACATGGATCTGTGAGTATAGTTCAAGTAAAAAAAATCTGCATAGGGCTGGTTTTAAAAGATTTTAAATAAGTAAATGGGAAAATTAGGTACTCGCAGAATAGACATCCATAAAGTGAAAACAAAACTACATTTTGCAAACAACTTTTGTGAATCAACAAATGTAATATTCCAAATCATTGATTTTATTTAAAGCAACTTGGGTAGTGCTAGGCTAAAATTAGATTACCAGCTGTGTTTGGTTTGTACGTCTCGCTGCCTTTTTGCTGTGACTGTCTCCTTCATGTGCAAGGATCTCCCTTTGGTGGTGTTGCAAGCAGACGGAGTACTGAAATATGTAGGAGAGGGGAGCAAGCACAGTGAGGGAGTTGTGCCTCAATTTCACATACATGACCAGTCACTTAGATGTGACCATTGAAATTAGTGGAATTAAGAGGGAACTTAAGAAGGACAAACCACTTTAAATCTTTGTGCCCAGCAGTTCTAGGGGCACTAAAATTAATTATTTTGGACATCACATACACAGTTAACTTTAAATTAGCCATTTTTGTAGACGTTTTATCTTACAATTCTGTATTTAGGTTACTTTGTTATTTTAAAACTATTTTAAGACAATGTAGTTTAAATTGTCTGACAGTTGGTTGGTTTAGACCTATCCTGTTTCCCCAAATGAAACTGGCTTCATTACAGGCTGTTGTTAAATTTAATAGTGAACTCCGCTTGGGGCATTAGTCAGAACATAATATATTAATATATTTGAGCATCAAAATGAAGTAATATACCTTCTTATATTGATGCACTTTTTTTTTTTAATTTCCAAAGGATCATTTTTTGAATATTGCATATGTTAAAAAGGAGTCTATCTGCAGTCATTGACATGTGGTGTATTATAAGTTTTGTGGCCTGATCCCACCACCTGCTTTTCAGTAGTTCATAAATCCAACTAAATTTTAAAGTGAAACTGTTTAGATAATGGAGTTTTCAGAAGAAGTTATCATAGCAAACTGTAATGGTAGTGCATTCTTGGGGATAACAGGAGGTATCTGCCTCTCTGTAACAGGTGTAGCTCAGTGTCTGTTAGGAGTATTCTGCTGGCTCACTGTAACAGTTCCTGCACTCCTAAAAAACATATGTTAAATTGTGAACTGTCTTTTTTCCTGGTATCCATAATTGTTTCTGTATGGGGAACCTTAAGACTTGTATTTGTATCTGCTCCGAATTTGTCTGTTTGTGCTTTGTTTAGAAGGAAAGTTTATTTTCTTGAAAAGGTGAGTGTCAGGACTTCTGAACAATACAAAAAAAATTATTCTGAGTGGAAAAATACTTATTCGGAAAATGTTGCTAATTTTGCTTTTCAAAGAATTACTATTTCTTACAATGGCTAAAATATTTTTTAAATTGTGATATCATATTCTCTTAAAAGTAGATATATGTATTCTGTTAGGTTTGGATGTTTTTATTGTGCTGGAAACTGCAGAATTTTTTCAATTGTAATTCTTCTGTTTAAAGTAATCAAAAAACCCTGAAATAATATTTAAATTAGAAATTATAATTCCATATTTTTTAAACTGACCTTATAATTTTTCCTTTTGAATTGGCTTCTACATTTTCTTACAGTCTGATTGGGGTATTTATATAGGGTGCGTTTATCTTGAACAGGTGTCTTTGGAAGCAGGAATATTGCAGCCATTACATATGGAACAATTTTATTCAGCCCCTGCAGCTGATACTGTTGTCCAACAGTTGCTTCCCATAGCCGAGGCAGCCCCCTTTCCAGAACCACCTGATCCAAAAACATGTAAGTAGGAGTATATTATCTTGAACCCTGCTGTGCAAGGGTTTGGCATGTGTTTAATTTGAAGTGTTAACAGGTACAACACCTTTTCTTAAGTGGAATTGGCATGATTAGTCCCCTGGTCTATACACAGGGAGCCAGCTTGGCCACTTGGTCAATGGAAGAAAGCTCAAATAGTGCATTACAAATCACTAGCATTTTCTAGCTGTTAAGGTAGTTCTGTTCTCTTCTGAATAAGTGACTTTTTATTTAGCCACTTAAATCAGAGAAAGGCAAGAGTTTCTTCCTCTAACTCAATAATTCAAAACTAGGATCAACAGACTAAATAGACAATTGAGTTCGAAAACTGCTTTCAAAATATTATCTTTGCCCGTCTGATTACAAATTAAATGGAAACAGCTCTAAAGTTTTTTCTTCCATTTTTATCAATTTCTATACGTTATAAAATTTACCAAGTAGCAATGTATTTTCATTATGCTTTTTAGCCCTCCTTTGTGTCTTTTCTTCTCTTCCATTATGCTCGTTAGGAATTCCTGTTGCTAGTCAGAAGCAGTGTTACACCTGGCTTTTATATATATAGCGTCCTTCCAATTATGAACGTTTTTTGGCAGTATATGAACCAATTGCAGGTATAAAGCAGAGAATAAATTCAGTGTTTGAGCTGTGTTGCCAGAAGACTACACTTCTGTGACTTAAGCTTTACTGACCACACCAAAACCTGAATATTTGCTGAATAGCAGGCAGTCTGGGTTTAAATCAACGCCAGCACTTCAGCCAATAAGCCACCCCTGCTTGTCTCGGATCCTAACAGGTTTTGGTTTGCTCACCTTTCTGAGGGAAGTGCTCTTACAGCCTCACACAGGGTCATGCTGCCCGTTCCCTCTGGCCCAGTGAACCTGAGTTCCTCCATGTACGGTTCCTTCGTTGGAGGGGTAGAAGGCTCCTCCACGTAACCCAGTTTATAAGTTGGTGGTGAAAGATCCCATTAGGGAGTGGAGATGTGGGGAAAAGCTGGGAAGGAGACAGAGCTTGAGTCTCGCAGTTGAGCAAGCACGTAACCATTAGGATATATGTAGAGCATGGGGAATAGCACTGCTGTTTTTTGGCGATGCTGACTGCAGCTGCTTTCTTCTGCATGGAACTCAGTGATGCCAGTGTGTGTGAGCACATGGAAAGTATGGTAAGTAGACCTCATGTAAAGGCAGGGCAGTCAAACATAAGAGAGAGATGTCAACCCAGACAGCCGTCTTAAGGTGGAAAAATTGGGTATATGCAGTCACGTTCAAATTTCTAAAGGATCTGGCAAGTAGGAAGTAATCATGAGGAAGAAATCACAGCATGACTGAAATATAACCTTTGTTTTTTCCTCTGTCTAGAAATTCAGTCTTATGACCAGCTCCATTACTTCAGATTGTAAAGGGTATGAGGATACCAAAAGTGGTTTAGCTGTAACAGCACTGAGTTCAGCACAGGCTAATTTACTTTTTCTGTCAGGGTAAATTATTTCACATTGCTTTTCATTTCCGTGGCTAAACTGCTTCTGGTGTCTGAGTTTACTCATTTAAAACTAAGTCTGACATCTCTGAGGCACACTGTAGTTTGTAGTGTTGATGCACCTTTAGTTTGAAATTTACTCAAGTTTATGTCTTGGCTGAGGAGAAGCAAAGAAAGACACATCTCTGGCTGTATCTGAACTGAATTAATCTGTTCACTTCAAGCTGTGATGGTATTGATAAAAAGACTGATACTCAGTTTATGATGTCTAATGTTTGTCTTTTTGTGTAATCTGTGGTACCTGTAAGTAAAGGCTGTACTGTTTTGCTCAGGTTCTCCTCGAGAATACTTAGAGTATTACATATTTCCAGTACTCTTACCCGGAATGGCTGAACTTCTGCACCGAGCAAAGAAGGAAAAGTGTTTTGAGGTTAGTTTTTAGTTCTCAGTTCAAATCATTGGCAGGAAGTTGCAGCCCTTTATTTCACAGGCAGTATTTCTTTATTTGGTCTTTTGCAAGAAAACCAAGCACAATAATATGAAATAACGTATCATGAGTTGGTTTGGATCTGATCTTGAGTGGTGTGTTCTCCAGTAATTCAGAACAGATTGCACACTACACACACTCGATCATTATGACAATGTCTAACTGACAATAAATCCTGAAATATCCAGTTGTATCTGGCCTAAATAGTGGTGTATGTTAGAGAAACAGGCTTCATTTCAGATTAATACGCATTATTCATTTTAGGGTGACATAAAGAACTTGAATTTTACATCGTTGCGCAATTATTTTTGCTGGTCTGGCATCCTAATAGCTTAATTTTGTATTTTAGCTTTTTAACATTCTATGTAAATTCCATTTAATTGGAAAGCAGGGTATTCAGCATAAATGAGCTTATAAAATTTGTACATTTTAAAAAACATTGTTTGCTATATGTATTTTTATAAATTTGTTTTCAGTGTATGTCTGTGTAAAAATATCTAGAGAGACACTCCTCATTGTATATAGAGAATGCTTAAAAGAGCATTAGAAGTGATGCAAATTAAAGCTCACCATAGCCTAACTCACAGACCTCCAACAATAGATTCGGTACTGGGAGTTGTGGGGTCTTCCATCATTTCTGCTATTTTCTCCAACCATGGAAGTAATTTTTTTTCTATATCTTTCTAGCTTTTTGCCTGTCATCCACACTTTCCAATGTAAAACTTTTCTGTATTTTTATGCCTATAACTGAGTCTCCTCTTACTTGCAGCTTCATAATATAAAGAGCAATTAATATAAATGACGATGAAAATACATCCCTTTTTCTACGTCCTGCACATCTGAGGAATACAGTCTGTGCTCTTGGACTTATAGATTAAAATGACAGTGAAGCGAGGAGGACTTTGTGTTACTAGTGGGTTATTAATCAGCTTAGGGCTTGATCTACCTCCTCTCCAGCTACTGACATTGACTTCCTCTTATAGGCATGTGTCTATATGATAACAGACATTGTGGAACAATGTAAAAATCACACATGTGCTATTTGCCACTGCCCTTTACATGCCAGGCACAGCTAAAAATACACAAAGCTTACCGTGCTTGAATGGCACCCCAAACTTGCATTTCAAATCCAAATCTATACATTTAATAACAGTAAGTTATTTCAGTTTTTGCTGTCTTCACAAGATTTGTGTGTGTGTGTCTATAAACTGATTGATTTATAGATGGGTGTATATGTATTTATAATTTGTGATTAATACAGGTGGAATAGGAAAATGGTTCATTTACATGTCATTATGGCATGACATCTTTGTACATCATTCCTGCCATCACATTTACATTACCTAGCCAAGAACAGATTGATCATATATATTATTCATCACACTTTTAATGAAATCTGTATTGATTCGGGTTTTTTTTTTTTAAAGGAAGCACATATCCTTTATCAGGAAAAAGGCATGTATTACAGCTAGCTTAAAGTACAGTCCTTGATAGATGTTACGTATTTCTGAAGGCCAGAACAGCACTTAATACAAAAATATGAGAATTTTTAGAAATACTCAGGACAAAGCTAAGGTTACTTTGTCTTTTTAATCTGAGAAATTTTGCAGAGCTTCAATAGTATCTAGGTTACAAAGTGTTCTGAAAATGGATTTTGCATGGGTCTGTGTGTTGCTTTCTAGTAAAATTATAAAAACAATTATTTTCTGATGTATAGAAGCTTAATGAAAAAGACACTAAGTGATTTTTGTTGTTATGTGAAGAGATGTCCTGCTATTGGGGAACCAAGTTTAGGAAAGCAAGTTTATGTCAGATGATCATTTTCCACTGTGACATCATTTCTTCCTCCTTTTGAACAATAACTAGTAAAACAATAGCTCTTTATGCTTGTCATGTAACTGAATATTTGTGTTCTTTTCCATTACTGTCCAGGTGCTTGTACTTGGACATTCTGTTTCCGTATCTGACTTAAATACGTAATTTCTAATTATGCTTTTGTTTCATAAGAAGTGCGTTGTTCCATACGGATTTGGAGAAAAAAACATGCTACATTTTGTATTAAAATGGTTAGCACAATAACTGGAACTGATATTTAGGATCAAAACCAGAGTCCTTAGAAATCCAGAGGAAATTAGGGACAGGGAGAAAGGATCTTGTGATAAACACACCAGAAGGTAGCTTAAAAAAATAGGAGGAGAACAAAGAGTAGAAACATTCATGGAATTCATGAGAGAACAGGAGAGGAACGTGATTGATTGTGATTAAGCTAACTGAAATTATGAAGGATGAGAACAGAATATTGGGTTTGAATTTTGGCTAGACATGAGTCATTAAAGCCTGTAAAGGGCAGCTGTATAGAATAAACCAGTGGAAGATAAATGGAAGAAGTGCTGGAAGAAAGGGAGGAATAATCAAACTGACTGCAGTCAATGTTGAATGAGCCTGGGAGACGAGAGAGGGAATTGTGAGGGAGAATGAAGAGTGGGTTTTTTGATGAGAGGGACTAAAGGTTTTCATGTTTTGAAGGGGAATAAAGATGAATGAGAAGGGAATGAAAAATTAAGTAGGAGAGTTGTTTAGCAATTGAAATTGTGGTGAGGGAGAGCAGATCATGGGACCAACAGACGAATTCAAGGAAGAGATTAGAAGAGACACATCCATGTCTGGCACAGAAGAACTGTAGAATCAGATGGGAAAGTCAGGAAAGGGAGACGGTTATGCTGAAAGTAGACATTTGTGTAGGAAAGAAATTTGCAAGATCTTATTTGTGAGGTGATATAGAAACATAACAACTTAAACATTTCAATTAAAGTAGGCTCTCTTGCATTAAGTAGTGTGTATGAAAGATCTGAAAAGCAAAAACCTAGAAAACCCACCGGACTTCAAACTCATGTAAATATGAGAACAGTCACAGAAGCTTCGTTTTTAAATTAGAGATGAAAG
This sequence comes from Charadrius vociferus, assembly GCF_000708025.1. Lineage (NCBI taxonomy): Eukaryota > Metazoa > Chordata > Aves > Charadriiformes > Charadriidae > Charadrius > Charadrius vociferus. The sequence goes on along the minus strand of NW_009648710.1, from coordinate 582,714 downwards.
AAGCCTATTAGCTTGCGCAGTGTATCCCCTTGCTGATTCTTTTTTTTCCCCTACCATAAGTTCTCCTGTGTTTTATCCTGTCTGCTGTCAAATGTCTTTAGAGGAAAGACTACTTTCTTAAATCTTTTCTCTCGTGAGCACTGACTAATGTGTTCATTTTTCAGCATTAAAACTGAGCAATGTTTAAATGTTTTTATTAGCATAAGTCTGATTTTTCTTTCTGCTTAGCAATCGCAGAAAGAGGATGCTGTGTCAGACTCTGTAATGGAATATATTATATTTAAAATTATGATAGATCAGGGAAAGTGAATAGAAGAAGGTTTCCTAATGACTTTGCCATCTCCTGATCACCAGTATTTTTGCATGATTATTACCAAGCACATCATACTTAAACTAAAAAATGGAAAATGAATTCTGAGTATTAATAGTTTATAAATACATCTGCAGGTTAACAATGCACATTGTGCAGATATTTCCTGTGTTTATCCTGATTCATGTAGCATAGGAGGAATGTGTCAAAGGCAGGTCAATTTATGTCATCTTTTCCCTTCTATAAATGTTGACTGCTGTGCAACTAATGATTTAATTCACTAGTAAAGTGAACTGTTTCCTGGCAAAAAAAATAACAAAATAAAAAAATATTCAGCTTGACCGAATTCCTCCCTGATAAGTTCACTGGATCTAACAAGGATAAAGCGAGATAAAATTGATTCCTTTGGTGATGACTGTTTTGACAACACTATTCTGATCAGTTTTTCCCATTGCTAAGAAAAAACAATTTACTTAAACAGATTAAATTACAACTGCTAGATGAAATTGAATTTTGTTGTCAAAGTATAGAATTTATTCTCTGAAACAATTCACTAGGTAATGGAACCCACTTTCATACTGTGATTGAGAATAGCTGTACAAAGATGATCAGACCCTGCTATTTGTTATCAGATTCTGTTCAAGTCAAAATTTGTCCATTTAACATTTAAAATGACCTGTAGAGAGCTCTGCAGTGAAGGTGTTGGTTTATTAAAGCTTAGGTGTTTAGTTTCTCTGAACAGTATCTGGTATTAGCATGACAAGCGTGAAAATTCCTTAAGGAGATGTGGTTTTTGGCAGCCCAGCACTCTAATGGAGTGCTACGTGAACCCCAAAGCTTTTGTTGTCATTACCTGGATTATAAAGGCACATGGGGTTCAGCACCCATAATTGTTTTGTGATGTTCTCTTTTTCTGTTGTTCTGCTTTTTTAAAAAAAGAAGTTCTGTTTCTTTTCTGTGGGAGTCAGACAGTATGTCTACCAAGGATAAGATTCACTTAGAAAAGTAAAAGCTTTCCTGGGTATCGTCTAGGAATGCTGTGTAGCCTAGCTCTAAACTTCACATCTGTCGTCCCCTAGTTACATGACTATCCAGTATTCTTCGCTGCGCAGTCAGCACCTCACATCATGTTCCTCTTCCGCTTCACCTCTGGCTGAAGTAATACACTGACCCCCAAATTATGCCGTGTGCTAATACCCCTCACTGAAAGAATTATGCCATGCCGAGCACTTTTTTTCTACCTGTCTGTTCACATCCCCTAGTCCTTTTTGCATCATATTCTTGTAGCACAAGGAGAAACACACATCATGAGGGTTATGCATAGACTAAGGTCATTTGTCATGCATTAGATTTCCAGCTAAATGGCTGCTGTTTTGATAAAGCACTCAGTGTCTCTGTTCTGCAGGGACTTAATGGCTTTTAGTGTTCGCTCTCTGGCTGTGTACATCCATAACATGTCTCATGTGAGAGGGGTTCAGAAGCTCTCCTGTTATTCTGACTGGAAGTCTTTGTTGTATTCTCCACATCATGGTTACTCTGGTTTGTGATAAGCAGAATTAGCACCTGTGCTCATTTATACATTCAGTCTGCAAAGATGTAATGTGGAGAGGAAAACTCTAAGAAAGGGGTGGCCCTAATTAATTCTGTATTGATCAAAATTCATGCTTTTAATTTTGAACTCAAAACGTATTTTACGGCATGCAGTGCTGTCCAGCAAAACAGGTACTGGCAGCGTGAGTCACTCAGGATAACCTGTGGCAAAGCATTTTGCAAAATTCTCTTTGGTGGTGAAGAAGTCTTAGAACTGGGAGCAAAGGGCACAAATATTTTGCTCCGAAGCTCCACGTTTTGATTGATTCTCTGTAATGTCCATTGTATCTGTGAGTATACGTATACCTTGTTTCTGCCTTCCTGCCTGGACTACCAAACAGACAATTTTGTCTGAGCAGCCATACAATACTCCGATGTATGTGTGTGTCTTAAGTATTCACACCTTCAAGCTGGTTCCATGCAGGAGGAAGCAATATTCCATCAATGTTCCTTCTGTGCCTTGGAAGCAATGAAGTATTTTAAGTATGATAATAGAACTTTGAACAAAATGGCAAGTAATTTATAACATATTTTCATAAATGAGTTCTGTTAATTTCTTTGCAATGAGATTGCCACTTAGAAAGAAAACCATTCAGAGGTGTTTGTTATAGCTATACTGCAGCAAATATCAAGATAGTATATGTAGAATTTTATCACTCATTTTTTTACTTGACTTGAAAGCATTTCACAAAATTTCTAAAATTTTGTCTGAGCCACTGACTGGTGGCAATAGCAACATTAAAGTAGACAGATTAATGTACTGTGTATTTTATTTAATAAAAGCAGTCAATTTAGCTTCTGTTCCTCTCCAGTAGTGGAAACATGTGACCAATTCAAAGATAATAAATAATTTGAACCTATCTTCTATCTTTAGAGAAAAAGGACCAAATTTATTGCCTGTGATTTCCTAACTGAGTGGTTATACAAGTAAGTTAATCGTGGCTTTTACTATTAATTATGCTCAATGATTCAAAGACATTAATTTGCAAATAGAATAGCTGCAATTTAAATTAATATGAGTTGTTTTTTTTTTTTTTTTTTTTTTTTGTTATCAGCAAGAACCCAAAGAGGAAAGATGAGTCATTCACAGAATTCTTTTCCATTCCTTTTGTTAATGACTGGCTAAAGGACCAGTAAGTTATTGCAGTACTCAGAGTAACCTTTTCGTCTTTTACTCTTTTTCCCCTGCTATTCCAAAAAAGTAATAGAGCTTTGATGCTTTACAGTTGTGCCCTCTAAATGCTCTTTACTGCATGCAACAAAGAACCATGTGATGCTTTCTAATTTGGTAGTGTATTAGTTACAAGATACTTTGTACCAGAATTGTTCACAGGGAAATTAGTTTAGAATTCTGAAACATTTTAACTGTAGAGTGCAGTGCATTCAAATAGTCTGGTGGTATTATGAGTATCTTCGTACTAAGGAGCAAAGTGGTGTTTTCAATGCTGCTTCCTACTATGGAAATCTTTGAGGATATGTATACAATCTAGAAATACTTCCTCTAACTGTAAGCAGCTGTTTTAAGAATAGCTGTAATAATCCTTGGCATTTCTACAGACATTTATGACTTTGCATCTGAGAAATGAACACTTGCTTTTGCAGCCTCAATCATATATTCTTCATTATTCCTGTAGAACCAAGCTACACAGTAGTTTTGAAAGAAATGTTACTGTTCTTGAGACAGCATTTTGTTTTAAAATATAGCTGTTGTATGAGAAAAGAAGAAAAGTCAAGTAATAGTCCACAGTGAGAGAATAAGAAAATTACAGAGGTCAGATTTTGAAGAAAATTTTCAATTTGAAAACTTAATTGGAGGCTAGGTTGGTGGTCTGTGAAAACTTAGAGATTAATATCTTTGTAGATATGTTTATTTCATTACATTATGTAAGTGGAAATGGAGCTTTCTTGAACTCTTGTCATGTGAAACTTAGAACCTTGAGTCACTGATCCAGCAAGAGGAAAGCTCCTCATTCACAGGTCTTTGCAGACAAGCTGGTGATTGTGGCATGAACAGTTAACTTTGACTATCTGAGAAGTAGTTACGTGGTCAAAGTTCTGTAGGAAGTTTCTGCAGTAAAAGATGGACATCTTTGGAGAGTGACCCTTTTCATCTCACCTCTGATATCTTCAGGTACCTGCTACTGCATCATACTGTCCAGTCACTGTTGTTCAAACCTGCCACTGGTGGGACACTTCTAACAATTTCCTTCTGTAGATCACGAGGTCTTGACAACAAGATTCCTGTTTAAGGCAGTGAATTTTGTAGTTTGGAAACTGATTATGAACTGCAGTGAGCCTGTCGTACTCATTTCTTAAGCATACTGAATAGCCATTGTTTGGTAAGGCAGTTTTGATACCACTGAATTGTGAGGATGGATATTTGTACCTAAGATAAATATTTAAGATCACAGTTTTACAAATGTTTCTCTTGGAAGTAAAGCTGACATAAATGGTTCCCTGCTCTCTCCCGTTCTTCATTCCAGCCTGCCTGAGGGCAACCTAATATCACCCTGTTTGGTAGAATGCTTGGTTATTCTGATCAGGGACGTACTCTGTGTTAGAAATCTCTCTACCTAAATGTGTGAGGAGGGTTTGTATACCTATTTAAAATATAGATAATTTCTCCAACCTGGTTTACTTGGGAGCCTGACAAACCTTTGTACTGGCAGAAACGAAGGATTATAATAAAGGGCTCAGGGCAAGGTGAAGAAAACAAACGAGCTGGTAAGATATAGAGGTGGTGGCAGGAACTGCTTAAGTCAGCTTTGCCAACAAGAGAAATACACTGTGGAATCACAGCCTGAATGACTCATAGCTTCTGTTAGTACTTGTGCTCCTAAATAATGTAGTGACAGCTCCACAAGGACACTGAAGTGTCAAAGTCCTACCTAAATCGATACACACTTGATCTTAAATCCTCTAAACAAGTAGGCCTTTAAAAATGATAATTATTAAAATTATTATTAAACACCAACTTTTTGTGAGCTTATCTTAAAACGACTGATTTCTTAAAAAATACTGCTTACGAAGTAAGCACTATTAGAGCACAGTGAAATATTGCAATATTAAATACGAATGAAAATGAGAGAATGTATTATTATGTCCTTCTGGATATGTCATAAAGAGTTTATTATTATATCCTTCCATGTATCACATTTAAAGTGTAATTGATTCTATGCTTTTTATTGTCATTTCTATTTTTTAATATGTACGAGGCAATATGCTAAAAGGTGCTGGTCAGATTTTGATGGCAAACATCCTTATCCCAACCGTTTAGGTGGTATAATAAAGAAAAAGAAGTTGCTGCAAATTTAAGGGGTAAACTCTTGTGTTGTTTTTTCAGTTACTGGTCTAAATTTGGAAAGCATTCTGAATGGTCTGTTAAAGTGGAATACATTTCTATGCGGTGTTAAAGCGGGGTTTATCAGTGTAAAGCAGCCTTTAGGCTTAAAAAAAAAAAAAAGCCAAAACCAAAAAAACCCAGAGGGATAAATTTTTGTTGTATCAGAGATCCAGCTTTTTTTAATATATTCCATACCTGAGTATGACTTCTTTGGCTCTCCTCCAGTGCCTCCAGTTTTTTCTTTGAAGCTCAATTTTTTTAAAGAATAGTCAAGGCCACAGTCTTAGGAGCCTCACTCTGTGTATGATGGGTTTCTAATGAGATCTTGCAGCCTTCTTTTCCTTCATAAGGAGACCCAAATGCTGCATCGGTTTCCAGAATTTTAAATGCAAACATTGTACCTTCAAAAGCTGGTTACTGTAGGTGAAGGAGCTTGTAAAATTTGAATTTGTTTCCAGCTTTAGTATTTATAGTAATTGCTATGACATCAGTAAATAAAAGTCTCAGTATAGTTACCTTATATATTATCAGTAGCACTGTCAAAATGTTATATCCCTTGGGAATCCTTGATTCCTGAAGCAGATTTCAAAAGCAATAGCACTGACTGGTAATCTACATTTCACCTCCAGGAGAACACAAAACATTTCCGTTGTCTTAAAGGACAGCTGTACCTTTCAGAGGACAGGAAACTGGAGTTTTATCAAGAAACTTACAAAAGTTTTTTGAAACTTGCTGAGATACATACTGGTGTCCCTATTCCTACATTCAAGACTGCTGATATAGCCAAGTAAAGTAAATAGAACTAGAGCCTTGAATGTTTTGTACGCCTATAAATATGCTAATGAGCAACACAGTTGCCTTTTGTCAGCATTTTCCAGTGGTGTTTCTGGTTGAATAGCAGTGAAGCTCAATTGCAAGTAGCTAAGCTCCATGTACTGAATCAGGGACAGGGGAAGAGAGTGATCTGTGTTTATGCCCCTTAAATTTTACTTTTCTGGCATATGTAGGCTGAGTCTTTATTCTGAGTATCATGGGAGTATCATCACCCAACCTCCTTTAGCGTATTAATGAAAGAAATATGAAGAAAACAATAAAAACCAGTTCCACTGCTCTGAAAAATACTTATATCATAAAAGTCTACTGTCACATGAATTTAATAATATGACAGCGTTGCTCAAGTACACCTTCAACCCTTACATTCAATGAAAGAGGATGGTATATGGATCTCGGTTAGGAATAAGCATAAGTATTTTCCTGGCTGTTGAAGATCCATCTTTGTATCCGTATTTCACAGGGGTTACAGGAACTGAAGGTGTATTTCATAAATAAACCTTTCACTCACAATAATTTATCTGCCTTTTCATATTTTCTATAGAGGTGTTTACTTGATTCTCAATTCAGAAGGACGCATTTCCTGGTTTAATCTATCACTGTGTACCAAAACAAATGTGCAGATACAGAGAAAATAAATTTATCATGGCTTTAATGAAGTGGATAGCTAAGATGAATATATATATGTCTATAAATGATTACTAAATCTGAAGTGGTGGCTTTTTGCCAAATATCTGTATACTCGTATATATACACATTGATTTTTTTTTTTTTTCTCCCTCCCCCCAATATTTTAATTAGGTAAAGTCTGCTGGTCTCAGCTGCCTTTACAGTTGACTTCATTGTCAGTTCTCAGATGGCCAATAGGGGTAATTTTGCATGGCTGACTGATTTCTTTCCTTCCATAATGTGTCCAGTTCTACAGGCTTTGCTTTCTGCACACTGCTATATTTCACTGGTTTGTCTTCAAACCAGCCATGTTTAGTGTATATTTGATTTGCATTATGTATTTTCTTTCATTTTCTTTAATAATTTGAGCTTTACATCTTTTGAAGGGGGTATGATAAAAAGCATATTTAATTAGAATAACAGAAAAGTCCAACAAATATGTGTGCCTGGATGTTACTCTATGTGGATCCAAGTCAAGAATTGCCATTCCAGTAATGTGGCAGAATTCAAGTTAACGTAGGAGAAAATTTTGGCTTAAAAAACTACACCTGTGTGTTGGAAAATTGCATAAAGTTTCTGTGCAAAATATTTATATTGTGTAATGGTGTTTCATGAGGTTGAGGTTTTATGGCTACAAATTCTGATGCAAGTGTCGAAACTTGCCTTAATTTATGTGAAGATTGACAAAATGGCAAAGAAAACGTATTAGTGGTTTGTGACATCTTCCTAATGTTGCTGTTAAAGCCCTAATTGGAGATTATTTTTGCTGCTGTTAGTTTTTCATGTTTACAGGATACGTCTGATGTAAAGTACACAAACATAGATGGAAATTTCCCCCTTGACATGAGTGGACTTTGCAATAGGTCTGTGTTTGGTTTCCTTCAGTCCAGGACCACAAACACTCTTACAGACTACATAAATATCGGTCCTACAAAAGAGAAAACTGAGGCAGCACATTGTGACTTGCAAAATATGTAGCAAGTATGCAAGCACAGGAGGAGGACGGAGTTTTATCATTGAAACGGTTATGTCCTCCCCAGGTAGAGAGCATACTAGGGGGAAGGTAGCCACAGTATTTTTCAGACAGAACTTCAGACAAAAGATAGTTGGTCTTTTATTGGTTTGGCATGTTCTCACTACTCAGACTTCTTGCTGTGCTTCCTCTAATTCCTCTCACATTCTTGTTTCTATTCACCTGTTCTGCCTCAGTCTCCTGGCCCTTACATGACTCTGCCTCCCCGCTGACCAACTTAGTCATATTAGTTCCACACTATCTTTTTTTTTACCATGTTTTTTCTTCATTATAAATAGGTAAATAAGTGTATAAATAGTTTGTATGTGTTAGCAGTTGTATGCATATTATGACTATGACCACTTTGATAATACTTCTGAGTGTATTTTTATAGTTTTATTACACTGTAATATTTTGCATTTTTGGGGGTGAATTTTTTATTAGAATTGTGGCTTAGACAGAAATGAAACAGGAAATTTAAAAGTGAATTATTTTTTGTTTGTTCACAACCTATAGCCTTTACGTTCGAGGATATTCAAAAGAAAAAAGTGTATTCAGGAGACCAGCAAAGCAGTGGAAGATGCAGAGAAGGGAGGGGGCGAAAGGGGTCAAAGTACATTTTCTTTATTCTTTATTTAGTTATTGACAGCATCAGGGAGCTTTTATTTGGAGAAGGTGATAGAGAAGAGTTCAGACAGTTAGCAGGAGTCACACTTCAAAATGTCTGCTCGTTTGCACTTCCTTTCTTCAGAAGATTAAATCTGGTTATTCCCACATTCACAGTCCTTCAAAAATGTACCCTCCATATAACGCACAAAAATATTTTCTCATATATTGCAAGGACTTTTTTCTCCAAATACTTTTCTCTTATTCTAGCGCATTTAGATTACTGCAAAAGAAAACCAGTAGTTAGTAATTTCTTTTTGACTGTGGAATGGTTGTATTAATACTTACAACGTTACAAAGAAAGGTCTCAGTTCACACTCAGTTTGACCTGTGAAAAAGTTCCAGGCTGTTTTTGTCAAGTGTCTGTGGGAATAGTTCCCTGTAAACCTGTGAGGCTCATGCAGTGATAGTGTAGTATGTGATTAATCTATCTAATTGGTTTTAATAGCAGGTCTGATAAATCAGCACTTGAATGTCTGGGTTTTGGGTAAATAATCTTAATAATATCTACAAGCAGAGATATTTGAGATGTTTCTTTTGAATCAAAACAGTACTTTTTCATTGTTGCACACTTTTGCAGCTCTGGATAGGCACGTAAGAAGGACTTAATGAATGCAGGTGCTGGTACCATTTCTAGATTCTCTGAGCAGGAATAAGAAATACTGAAAAGATAAAAGGAAAATACTTTGAAAAATTTCCAGAGCAATTTTTTTGGTTGTTCAGACCAGCATCTGAATTTTTGGAGTACTTTCCAAACCAAAGACATTCTCAGAATCCTTTTTTTGAGTTACACAGATCATCATGGTCATTTGCTTGCATGTCTTGTATTTATCCCTGTTCTTTGCTCTGTTCTTTTGTCTTTTAGATTATGAATTTTGTAGTGACTCTGTCGTTGCCTGTGTTCATACATGATATAAATCTTCAAGAACAATAACCATCACAGTCAAATTAAAGGTGAAGTGGTTGTGGCTGTTTAATATGGCAGTGGCTGTCAGGTTGAACCTTACAGGCCTCCAGAAGACCTGACTCTTGTTGTTAGGGTTGCTTCAATATTTCTAGAGATGAGCTTTCTAAAACCAGAGAGAAACCCTGACCGCACGTGGGTATTCCACTGTCACCTGCACACCATCCGCCCCAGGCACTGATGTTCGCTCTAGCTTGCACGGTGGTCCTGCAGGCAGCCAGCTGTAAGGCTGGTGGTTAAATTTGGTGGTTGTGTGTTACTGTTAGGAAACAGACTTGAATAAAAACAGCAATTAAAAAATTCTGGATTATACATAGTGAAAATTTTGCTTGATTAAATTTTTTCTTTTATTTCTTTTTCAAGGAAGACATCTGACCTATTTGTAGGACAGATCAGGAACTTAGTGACAATTGGGGTTTCTAGACATTACTGTGTAAAAACCCTGACTGTATACAGTGTCCATCAGCGTGACTATGAATCCCTATTGGTTAGCTTATCTATTTTGGTGACAGAATAACAGAGGGCCTTTTCCCGCGTTCTTGAGAGTTCATTGAGAAACCCAGCTTCTGTCCATGAGGAAATGAGATACACGTCTTCAGCACCTCATACATTTATTTAATGTAAGTCTGCTTTATACCTTCTGGGTGCCAAATTCCACCTGCATAATGTAATATAATCAGTAAGTATCTCACATAATCAAGATCTGTACAAGTTTGCCCAGAAAGCAAGAAACGTGTTTCTGGAATTTAACTTTCCTCTCATCAGTGTCTGCTTTACGCAGCTTTGGTAAAATACAATTCTTAAGAAAATTCATATACTGATGTGCTTTTACAGTTGCAACTTACGTTAACATAGCTGATAAATATATCAAAATAGATATCAATATGTTTAATGGGTGTGCTTTTAAGATTGTGTATAATCAAAGACTAAATAAGCAGAATATAGTTAGTTTACATTTTACTGTCAGGTTTAATCTTCTTGGAGGCATACAGCTGTCTTCTGCCACAAATGACATATTCCTTCTTTTCCTAGTTCACTGCGGAGCGGTGATTGCCTCTGCTCAGATTCTATTTTTATTTGACCCGAAGCCAAATGCATATATTCTCTTAGACAAAACTGGACCTGGCATGACTTCTGTTCTTTATAGCTGCCCTGCTGTAATGATTGATATTTGCCAGTGACTATCATGCTGAAAATTAAGTCCCTTTTCTTGCTGCATTTTATATTGGTTTCTCACATTTAGCGTTGGATTGCAAACTAGACATTTTTATCATTTGAAAATGAAAGCAAATTCATGCTAGAGTCAGCCTTGCGGTTTAGGAGAAATCTTGGTTTGTTCTTTGGAGAAAGTTCAATGTCTTTGATATCACTGCTGTAAAATATGTAGGTCTTTCTGTGATTTTCCCACTCAAAGTTTTGGTTTTCAAAAAGATCAAAAATAGAACAGTGGATGAAACCCTATCAGCCAAACCAGCACAGTCCAACTTCATAGTTTTAAATCTGATTATAAGAAGCAGTTAGCTCAGGAAGCCTTGCTTGTCCAGCCCTTACGATTTCCCTTGAGCAGTACAAATGCTAATTAATGTTCACAGTGCTAAAACTTTTTGGCTTAATGGAGAGCCGCCTTTTTCTTTTTGTCTTATTTCTACTCCTCCAAACAGTCCAAGGTTTTCTTTCACATTAAAATAAATGTAGGCCAAAACGCAGCTGACATGGCGATGAGACCGATTTAGCTGAGTACACAGACTCAAACGGTGTAGGCAGTGCAGCATTAGATAATAGTTAAGATTAACTTGAATGCTCCTTCAGACAAGCCCTAAGAGAAAGACGTCAGAGAGCATAGGAAGCTCACTAGGGCAGAGACTAATATGAATGAAATTAAGTGAAAGGAAAATGTAAGCTGTCAAGCCTCCTAGCTTGAGCTGTAATATACTGTAAAATAAATTTGCAAAAGAAATGGCAGAAGTAATGTTTTAGCCCAAAAATCTAAGGCTGCATAAATAGCTTGTTAATTGATGGTCTTTGCAGTATATGTATCTTTATAGTATAAATACTCTAAACAACGTTCCTGCAGGGGTTGCCTGTGTCTGTAGATGATTGCTGTATCCAAATTCATAGTGCTGTCGTCTTCCAAGTCAAAGCTACGTCAGGCTGTGTCCCATGCAGGGAGAGGAGCTCTTAGCAGCCATTCTACCACTATGCCAGGTCTACTGTTTATAACTGGTATTTGCATGAGTTGCAACATTATTGCCCTTAGTTCATTAGCTTTAAATTACATTTATTATAAAAGAAACTATATAAGTTAATTTTGTCTTGTGCTTTGCAATGGATGCTTTCTGATCTTGTGTGTGAGAAATAAATCAACATCCGTGGAAAACAGCTTTGGGGAAGCAAGATTTGATATAGTGATTTGAATTTTTGTTAGGGATGGCTGAATTGTAATTATAGTGTAGAGTGTTTCCCATTAAAATTGCTAGCAACAGAATCACCAAATGTGCTTTCAAATTACTGTATATTTTGGCTGAAAATTGTTGACTTGACATATGTATTACTTTTGTTTATCACCAAACACTGTGTGTATGCTATCAAAAGTAAAATTTCAGTGTTTTAAGAACTTGTTTAGACATTCTAAACATGGATCCATGCTTATGCAGGTATGACAATCATTACTTTTTTCAGTACATTTTACTTTTAAGTGAAATCATAATGTAAGTTAATGTACTAAAATATTTTTACATGCTGTGTATTTCATAATTGTTATAAACATTTATGTCATAAGTCTGTTCATTGTTGCATGCACACTAAAAGCTCCTCTGCTTTATAAATGGCACGCCCGCTTCTCTTGCCCCTCTCCCACCTCAAACCTTACCATAATAGTAGGAATGTGGAATCTGTGTAGAAAAACCAGAAAGATTACTGCGCTTGATGTGCCATTTGTATATTATTGCTTAAAGAAGAAATGATTGTAGTGTACATAACAGAATGTATTTTTAAAGGAGATATTCTTTGCGCATTTTATCCTTGGAGCAATAAGAAATTTTATCTTTCAAGCTCCTGAACAACCTTTCTCTTTTTTATAGAATATATGAAGTATGTTAGGGAAGAAAGTATGTTACATTTATAGGCTGTCCGTTTACAAAACTTTTTTTTTCTTTTTTTTCAGTCCTAGGCCACCAATTCCTCTCTCTCTCCTTCTGTCAGAAGAAGAAGCAAGCATAGTAATTCAGTCCTTCTGGAGAGGTTATCGGGTAAGAGTAATCTATAATTATTTCCCTTGATGTTGAAAACCGTAGGACTGTGAAGGCCCTGGGGAAAATCCTTACATAAATTTTAAGTAGGAGATACTATAAATAGCTGCTGAGACCCCCATGGTTCATTGGGTTTGGATGTTGCTCTGCCTTATGCCTAGTGACTACAATTATTTCACAGGCATTTACACTGATGTAATCTCACTGTTTTCCTCAACAACAGAAAATCTGCAGAAATTTTATCTTCTAAAGTACAAGTAACACCGAACAATTTTATTTTTTTAGTTGTTCTTTGGCTAGTTGCTAAAGGATGAAGTTTTATTTTGCTTCATGCAGGGATATGTGAGTGAGTGTGGAGATGCACAAGGAAGACTGGTGAGGTCTGTTAAAGAATAAATGCATACAGAAACAAAGTAAAAACTGAGACCAAGATTGAGAGAGGAGATGTAGGAGAGGCATGAAGGCTGTTATCAAGGAAAGGGGAAAAAAATGGCAGGCAGATGTTGCAAGCCATACTAGTAATATGACACTAACACAATCCCCAATTTAAGGGGGAAAAGCCAGGTGCATAAAATAAATACCAAGAAAATTGGCTTATGCTATTACTTTGGAGGGTAACAGCCATGCTAAGCTTAGGGTATGAAATAAATTATTTTGAAAATCCTGAATAGATTCTGTGAAATATTTCTTTGAAAGTCTCTAACGCCTTCACGCCTTGGAAAGAAACGGACTTGAAATTCAGGTGACTTTGGTGACAAAGAAATGTCTTTGACTGCCTTTATCAAAATTCAAGCTCGTAAACAGCCTCCAGGTATAGCAGTAATTTCATTGTGATGGACAGTGAGACATCTCTGTCTGTACGTCAGCTGTTTAAATAACAATCATCATAAAGCACTCTCTGTTAAGTTCTTCTTTACTACTTTTAACAAGCGTGAATATATGAGCGGCTACTATAATGTGCCGTGCAAAGATTATGAAATACCTTGAAATGATCTTCTTGACTGATTTTTGTGATGGTTTCTGCTTGTTTGTTTTTCTTTTTCTTTTTTTAAACAGAGATGGCATTGACACTAACATTAATTAGCACTGACAATATCACTGCAGGCATCCTTACAGTAGAGCACTGCAAAGGCAACCATTACCGAATAACAGTTTGCTGAACAGTGCAAGATTGCTCAGATACCTTGTGCTTCCACCAAACCTTCTGAAGGGCACTATCCTTCCTTGCTATATATATTAACTTTAAAATTTTCCCAGTAGTATTTATCATGCTAAACCAGTTCCCAGAAATGAGAGAGAAACTGTAGCTATAAAAAATAGGAGACATTAAAAAAAAATCAGTTTATAAAATTAGCTGTTAGATGTTTTAGTTTACTTTGAGGGTGGCAGAGCACTGGCACAGGCTGCCCAGAGAGGTTGTGGAGTCTCCCACTCTGGAGACATTCCAAACCCGCCTGCACGCCGTCCTGTGCAACTGCTGTAGGTGACCCTGCTCTGGTGGGGCGTTGGGCTAGATGATCTCCAGAGGTCCCTTCCAACCCTGACCGTTCTGTGATTAGAGCTGAAAGAACTTGGGTTTTTAAAAATTAAAATTTAAATTAAAATCAGAATAGAAAGTAAAATCATTAGTAACAAGTTACTTCATAGGGCAATGTGTTACCCTTGGGCTTGCAAATTAAGAGAATGCTAAGCTTAAACGGGATTTTATCACATGAATGATAAAGTACGTTATGAAAATTTACCAAAGAACTCAGATGTTTTGCTTTTAAAATAAATAGCTCTGTCAGCTAACACTGATTTATTGTGGTAATAACTGAACACTTAGAAATAATGCCCTTTTGCATTCTAAGGATATTATTGCGTCAGTATTTTAAACTCTTTTCTGATGTTTTCATTAAACCTTGTTTTATAATTCACAGAATTTGGAACTTTTAAACACTATTATTGGAATAAAAATTTACACATTGTGATAACACTGAATAATTAAACACAAGCACACATACATATTTTACATGGCACTGTGATAAAGGAACAGTGTACTTCATTGGTCTTCTCAAGATACACTTTAAAGGACATAAGATCACATGCCGTAGTTACTTGTTTGAAAGGTGGATGGAGAAGGATTCTGGACAGACTGTTGTGGATTTCAGAAAAAGTAAAAGGCTCAGAAATCTGGGCAGGATAGTTTTGTGAAGCTTGTAAGTTTTTTATTCTCAAAAAATGTCATATAAAGTGTAAGAAACCACTGCAAATTATTTTTCTCAGACGTGTCTATGGACTCAGACCATTTTTGAGATGTTTTGTTAACCATATTGATCTAGGCAGTAGAGTTTATGCAGTTATATAACTGACTGAGCATCGTGTCTTCTCATGATACATCACTTGTTTCTGCCACATCTAGCTGTCCAAGTGTGCCAGTATCAAAGCCGCATGGCAATCCACAAAAATAGATCAGGCAGTAAAGATTTTTTTATGAAAGGGGAAAAAAAACGGCTATAGGTACAGAATATTGAGAACTTTTTGATAATAAAGCACGATCAAAGCAGTACATTCATCCTTATCTGAAGCAAATTTCAGGAAAATGCTTGTTTTGGTGGTAATAATCAACAGCTGCCATCAACAAAGTCCTTACTACAATCTTTCATACAAAGGCATTGATGAGTACTCTGAAAATTATTTCAAGTTTAATCAAGAATTAATTTCCGGAACAAACAGCAGTGAAAGCTACAACTAGTGAGAACTCTAAGGAGATCGGAAAGGAAGATGTCCTCTTGAGGGGTCTCTTTGAGGGCAAGGAGGGGTACCCAAGTAAAGTTTGAGACAGTTCTGCCATCAGAATTCTTTCTCTTCACTTCTCACCTTCCTCTTTTAATGAGGTTCCATTCATCTGTTGAGGGTGAGGCAGTATTCAGTATCTGATGAAAACCCTTGATCAGTAGATATCAATTTTCTAGGCACTTTTCCAATAAAAGAAGATAGAAGTCTTCACCCCTCTGCTGCAAAATCTGTGCTTAGTGCCATTTGTTTTTAATGTTTACAATTTGCATTACTATTCTAGACTGAAGGGATTTTTCATTACTACGATTTCCTCTAATGTCTCTGGTCAAAGCTTTAGTGTGGTCCTCCCGCTGTTGTGCAACACATTCTCACCCAGCATTGAAAGCAGTTTATTTTGACTAGATCTTGTCATATCATGGAGTTTAAATTGGACAGCGTTATGGAAATATTCAGCGCTATTTTATACATAAATATTGTTTGAGCAAAAGTTAAATTGGAATTGAAGCAGGTTTATCTTTATCTCTCACAAAGTGTTGTTCTGGTTTTGCTATCACAATTTATATTCCTTTTCAGCACGTTGTGGCTACTAGTAAAGGCTCAAACCCAGAAGGTCACACAAATATTCACTGTTCCTTACAGCAAGTGTAGCTTCAATCCAAGTGACTTGAGTAGTAGTGGACTCTCGCGTCAAAGTTAAGGCTCCTTCGGTGCTTGGTGCATTGCTAGTCTGCAGGAGACACACATCGGTTGTTTGGACAAGGCTCTTGACCCTTTGATTATTTGCCTGGAGATGAGTCATGGCTTTTTAATCATGATAGAATTGCACTCTGATTACAAAATACAGACTGCTTTCTGAGAAATTATCACAGCTATGCTAAATTATAATCTATTAAGCATATTTAGAATATGATATGATATGATAGTATTTGTTAGGTTCCTGTTACCTGTTTTACTGCAGGTGATGTATCTGTGTTCCTTTTTCTTTTCTTTCACTTTTCTAAAAAATCACTTAGTTCTGGGAGCTCATGTTCACCGCTTGGATTTAATGTTGGACTTCGGAGTGTTTGAATTGATCTGACTATGCCTTTATCTCAGAGCGCTGTATTTTGCTATGTATTTCACTATACTTTCACTGTGTTATTTATCTAGGGAGAGTATACAGAATCTACTATACTTGCCTTTTACCTTTTAACTATGAAGAGTTACTGTCTTTATTTTCAGTATACAGAGATCACTGTGTCCCTGTCATGGGCCAAAATACAGGTCTTACATAGCTGTAGTTATAAATGGACACTTCATTTTTTCTCAAAAATTTTATAGTTAGAAATAGAGGTAATAATTTCTCTATCTTCCTGCCTCTTTTCTGCTACTGTCATTTAAATGTCCCATAAGCATTCTCTTAACCCTTTCCTGTGCAGTTAAACTGACTTCATGTGATAGAGAATTGTGGATTCTATAGAAACATACATGACAGTATAAAAGAAAAAATGTCTCTTGCAAGCCTAACGAAACTATCCCATGTTTGGGATTATATGGTATTTTTGGTAATACTATTTGATGGATTTTATAGAAAATGGGTTTAATTTTTTTTTAAATGTAACTGAAAAGAAGATCACTAGTAACAGTAATTTTTTTTTTATTATTTTTAAAATTTCATATTAACCTTGTAAGAACTTGATATAACTTTTATATAAGATAATACAGAACTATATTAATATAATGGGATATTATTAGAGGCCTAAGAGGTATCTGATGTCAAGTCACTGAGTAAAAGTCTTGCCTGTCTTTATTGATCATGTAACCTTGTATTGTATTTCTGCTCTGCCAGTGCACTATCTGAGACATAGCAAGTTATCTTCTCCTAAGTGGACTAAGATGTGCTGTGGGAGTTCAGTTACTATCTATTGTATTCTTAGCTGAACCACAAAGGAGAAATTCTGGGCGGAAAGGATACTTTTGATAAATAATTTATATTGTTTTCTTTAAGTTGTTGGTTTGGTTTTTTTTTTTTATTATTTTTTTTTAACTAGTGGAAAAATTAAGCCCTGCTCTTTTGCTCTGTATATATCTTAGGAAAGTGGGAGGAAACCAGAGTGTAATGGAGTAGAGTAGTAGAGTTCAAATCACAGAGCAAACTCACTACCATATCATGTAGGAATAAAATAAATATAAGAAATTTTCTAGAAAACTAAGTATCCGGCTTCCTGAAATTAAAAATGTGCCAGGAGAAAACAAGCTTATTGCTGCTTGTTTCCACCATGTTATTTAACTTCAGCCTGAATTATGTGGACATTAAGTCCTAAAACAAAATGGTGTTTTATATACGAAACATTTAGAAAAAACAGAAACGGCATTTTTAATAATTCTATTATAATTTGACTATGACTCTAAGAGGACAATCACTTACCAATGTCTAAGCTGATACTAGCATGTCCCCTTGCCAGTATTGTCAGGACAGTATCTATTCT
>NW_009648710.1:531556-564816 GCF_000708025.1 Charadrius vociferus | reverse complement strand
AACTGGCAACGCACTGCTAATTAATCAAATCCTGCATAGAACAAGTTTAAGTAGCAGAGTGGTAAAAGCTGTTGATGCAAAGATAGCTCTTTCTTATATTAGTAGGATCTACACCAGTACAAAAGCAGTAACAGGAGAATTCAACTTAAATGTTAATGGAGTCAAGGCCTGTGACTACTGTTGTTTCATGTGGAGGCAGAATTATGCCTTTCATAGGGGTGATTGACTGACAAAGAATAGATATCATGTAATGCATTTGAATTACTTTAAATAACAGATTAATGGCTCTCCTGTTTGTGAAAATTGTATGGCTGGGATTGTCAGTAAGCCTATTTGCAGCTAGTAGCAGGTGTGAGTCAGTTTGCTGGAATAAATTTCCTGCTGTATGACCCTTCATGCTCCTCTTCTGCTGTATTATGTTGGTCAATGGGTTGGTTTTATAGTGTCGTGGTTTTCTAAAGGCACTAATACCCTTCAGCGTAAAGCTTTAAATTTTAATTAACTCAAAGAATAAGCGTCTCACTGCAATCACATCCTCAGGAGTCCTTGGTAATCAAAATGATCCCCTAATTGGCATATTTATGTTTTCGATGGGGTTTGTCAATTATGTGGGTTTTATTTCTGTATAAGTTGAAAACTGTAAACCTCTGGAATTGGGCTTTTATATCAGGCCCTGCAAAAAGGATGGATGTCATGTCTTTGCCCAGTCACAGCCCCACAAAAAAAAATGTGTCATCGTCTTGGGTAACATGGATGTATGTAATTTTAGTTGCATTTTCTGTTTTCCCTTTCCCAGGTCCGCTGCGATAGTGAAATACAAGAGCTACGTCAGTGGCAAAAGCAGTTGAGAGAGGAGAAAAACATTATTAAAAGAGTGAAAGAATTCTGGACTAAGCAGGAAGCCAAAGGTAGGTGAATTAATTGTATATTTTAATTATTTTTCTTTTTACATTGTGTTTAATTTTTATATTTCAACTTGTATTAAGAAATAGGACACACAGTAAGACACAAATCACGAGTGAGAAGAGAAGGCAATGGCTGTTGGAAATGCCTGGCTGTTTCGTTACAGTTTCTTTACAGTCACTAATTTAAGTCAAGTGGCAATTAAAAATACAGTACAGGGCCAAAGTTCAATAATTTTGCGGGACTATGATAATATGCTGGCACAGTATTTCTTAGCGCAGGATCGGACTGCTACCAGCTACACAACATGTAAATACTGATTTTAACCATACGGGTTGTTGTACAGTTTTTCTGAACTGTGGGATTTCTTTCTGGTAAATGTTCTACTGGCATTTTCCTGCAGTTATTTATAGCAGAAGTTGGCCTGTACAGTTCTAAAAAAGGAAAACAAACCCAAACAACCCAATATAATTGCCAAGAGAAATGAGGCCAGATTGCTTTAAGAACTGACACTGTGATACATTTCCTTTTTGCCCTGGTTGTGGACGAGGCTTTACTGACAGGGCCAAAGTTACCATTCACTTACTCAGACACAGTGGTGTAATGATTATTCGCCCAGCCTCTTTGTCTGCTAATGCAGGAGGATTCACTAGCTCCTCAACCAGTCCGCATTTTGTCAGTCTCCATGGGCTGGACTTAAATGCGATAGACATAGGGATGTGAACTGAACGCTGATAGATGGAGGTGAGAAGAGGTCGTTCAGCTATGTTGTTCATGTGTTGAAGGAAGGAAAATTCTGTTGTACCAGCACCGTTGCGTGGTCCTTCAGTCTGATGGCACTGTCACAGATGTGTTCTTGGATGGACAATCTTTGCCCTGAACTACCCAAGAGCATTCAGGGTGCGGTTTCACACAGTCAATTGGATCAAACTGGGAGCTACCAAAAGAGGTGGTCCTGCTCTGTAGCTCTTGCATTGATTTTAGTGATTGTGTAACTGCACCATGGGTTTGGATTAGTGAGGGGTTTTGATATTGGGCAGGTTAGTTTTCCACAATGTTGTTGCCACACGATCGCTGTATCTAACACAGAGGAGAAACTGAACTGGGGAGAGAGAGGCATAATGACTTTAGCAGCCTACTGCTTGGTTAAATTAGGCAGAACATGAGATGGTATTCTCATACCTGGTTACTATACGTGGCTAAGGAAGTGCCAATCTCCAGGTGACTGGCAGGAGTTAAAAGCCAGGGGCAAGTCATGGCTTAGACCTCTTCAGCTCAGTACATAAAAGCACATCTGTCGATGCCCTTATTCTGAGCCTGGTTTTCGTGGAACTTTGCTGGGAAAGGAAAGACTTAACGTTTGAATCCTTGCAGGATGAGGGAGTTTAGAATCAGGTTTCTGTGAAAGGTTTTAAAATGCTGAGTCCTGGTCAGTTAGATACCTACCATCCAGAAAAACCTACAACTCTGGATCTCAAGTGACAGAAAATTGCTGCTGTGCAATCTGGAATTAGGCAGCTTCATCATAATGGGAGGCCTCTGTCCTGTGTTGCCTAATGACCTAGGCAGCTTTTCACTTAGTATTGAATATTTGTGGGTCACCATTTGGAGCTGTTTTTCTTTGTTGCCTCTATAGACCATGTAATTGTTTCATTGGTTCACCTTCAGGTGCCAAATTTCCACACATTTAAAGTCGAAGCTGAGACATTGAATATGTCCTGCTGTGTCTTCACTCAAATGGTTTTTTCCTTCTTTATTCTATATGCAAATTAACCATTCTTTTTAATTAAATGGAGTCACTGCACTCATGCGTGGATATGAAATAGAGTATTTGGAATTAAGTGTTTGACATCCTCACAGGATGCTTTATTTTAGAAACTACAGTAATAACATCCATATATAAATAGTACTTACTAACATCGGAGCAATCAGAGCTTGTTGTAAGGGACTAGAGCCTTGCAATTCTTCAGTAACTCTAGTCATCAAATCTTTTGTGGCTATTGTTAATTTCCAAACTGTCCTGCTTTTTAATACAACTGAAATTTCCCTATGAAGCATTTTAATTATAAAATAGTCCATAGCTCTGTAAATGCCAAAGGAATTAACAGCAGTCACGTCATTAACCTGATGCACTGCATATTTTTTTTTTCACTTTTTATTGTGCGTCCATTCTGTCTATCGTTAGTTACAAGTATATCAGGCTTAAAGGTTGGCATGAAAGTTCCACGCGTTTCCCTTTCTGCTTGCAATCATCTTTTGAAATTTTTCCCTAAAGGTGAAAGGAGTTTCTCCTTTCACATACGTGAAAGGAGAAATCTGTTAGTAGTAACGATCATTATAACAACTGGGATTACAAAATAGCCCCTTGGTTTTAGTTTTCCTTATTTTGATGTTTTTTTCCTTCACACAAAATAAATGTAATAGGCACTTGGGGCTAATAATAACATTTTAAACAAATGCTGGACTCTTTCTTGTGTGAAATAGCAGCACTTGCAGATGGGCTACTTTTTATAATACCAGCAAACACCAAGTTATATATTGGTAGGTTCCCCGTGTTTTCAAGCTCCCCCACTGGCAAACCTTTGCTCCCTAAACTTCTCTTCTTTTATTTCCTATTTGTACTTGCATATCTGTTGGATAGCATTAGTTTTTAGGACATCTAGTCAGGGTAGTGTTGCAGTTATACTGTGTTAAGTTTCCTGTCAAACCTTCTGAAGTATATGCAGACACCAACTAATTCTGCAGTCAGAATTGGATGAGTAGGTATTTCCACTGGGTATTTTCTAACGAACACAGGATTTGGAAGTCATAGTATAAATCTTTCCAATAAATATCTTAATCCATGATACTATTGTAACACAATTTCACCTCTGTTGTATGAACTGGACCAGTATCTAAAGCCACTGTCACACAACAGCTGTGCAGTAAACTCCAGGCAGCACTGGGAGCGAACATTTTTAATTGTTGCTCTGGATTTCTGAAGTAATCTGTGTTTTGTCACATAACATGAAGTGAATCAGTAGCAACTCTCATCCTCTCAAACAGGGTACAGTGTTAAAAAGCTGCCTCTGTGTGCCTCCTCCTTTAATGCTCTGCAGTGCTCACCTCCCTGTCACATGCCCAAGCTGCTACCACAGGGTGATTTAACGTTTGCAATGGAGAGAATCACGTTCAAGCACTGCATCCACCATGTTCCCCAGGGCCTGGACAACTTCAGCAACTCCTCCTGGCTTCCCTACGCTAGACAAAGCTCTTGCACAGAGGGAGGGCTGTCTCCAGTTTTGCTGCTTTCCCTATGATGAGAGATGGTGACTGCAGCAGCAGCAGCTACTGGATAGTTCTGTGGTTTGCATGTTTGCAAGTACAAGGCAAAGCGTTTTCCTGTTGGAGGTACTTTTCCTGCCCGAACAGCTGTTCTTTGTGATCTCCAGGGAAAATGTGTGAGCTGGATTGAAGCAGGTTGCTTAAGCTGCATCATGCTATTTAACAAAATGTGTCCAGCAAAATCTTCTTCCATTGTCATATTGCAAGATTTATACTATATGTGTTACACCCTGAGTTCATTAGAAAATGTCCAGTGGAGAAATCTACTTTTCCAGTTCCGAGTGCAGAATTAGTTGGTGTTCTGCGTACACTTTAAAACACTCGATGTTATTCCAGTATTCCTTCCCAGTGTTAAGAGTTGTTACCATAGGGAGGAGTCTGCATTGATACCAGTACTGATACCAATAGTAAGAGCAATAGATTTCTTTGAGTAGATATTTAGATACATTGAGAGGCAGGCTTATAATTAACAAAGACAGTGGTGAATGACAACCTCAAAGGCAGTTCTGCATGTCTACGCCACCAGCAGGACCACAATGAAGGCTGTTCCTGCAGGTTATATTTCAGCTCTGAAGGCTTAAGCGTGAATTCAGTCTGCAGAAGTCCCAGGGCAGAATTTTTTAAATCATAAAGACAGTTAAGTATCAGCTGATATCAAAGCTGTCATAAAAGGGTAATTTTTCAAAAGACTTTTTTTCCAAAGCCTTCCTTTGTGTATCATGGCCTCCTCAGTTCCCTTGCTATTACAGTATCATATTGCAGGGTGCTATGAGCTGACATACTTTTCTGTGTCTGCACAGTGCTATGTGCAGGACCTTTTGATCACTGCTTCACTTCATTAAGAAATGTTCATAACAAGAAGAATTTTCTTCAGTGCAGTATATGTTTTAATACAAATACTGAAACCAGAAGACCGTCATGATTTTTTTTCGTGATAGCAGTTTGTTACAAGGGCTGCATAGATTTTCCAAAAATTTATTCATATTTGTACTGCAGTTTTAATTCACAAAAGGTCAGGTTTTATTTACCAACCCATACAGTTCCCTAAGGGATATTTTATAGCTGAAAATAATTCATTCTGAGGAGCAAAATCATACATCACAGCAGGGAAAAACTGCATTTATATGTGTGTGTGTATATATGGGGTGTTCATATGCAGTAAGTGAAGTAGAATTCTTGGCTTGAGCAGCTTAGAGCTAGAAGATTAAACAAAATAGTAACTAGTAACAGTGTATAAAAATGGTGAAAAATAAAACCCAGGAGACATAAGTTGTCTTCCAGCGGACCTGACTGAAACGTAAAGAAAACTTTCGCTGAGCTTTCAAGTCTTTTGGGGATTTCATAGCCTATCTACTATGGTTTATTAAGAGTTTACTTTGGAAAAAAAATGTAGGGTTTTTTTTTTAAAGAGTACATAAATAGATCTGGTTTTGAAGATCTGAAACCAGTGAATTCAAACTTACTATGATAAAATTCATCTAATTATAAATTTAAAAAATAAAAGACAAATTCTTCTCTTTGTAATACATGTTTAATTCTGTCAGTGTTAATTGATGAAAAATTGCATTCCCAAAGGTGATGATAGAATTTGACCTAGTAGGCTTACTACTTCATTTTAAATGATTGCAGTTTAATGTTTGTGTTTTGGACTCTCTGTTTTCAATTTGTTAGCATTTACATCATCTCATCACGGCATGTTTTCCCATATATTCCATTGCCCACGATACCATAAGAGTTACAAATGTATACATTTCCCACTTGTTTCTAAGAAATAAATCTACATGCTTACAACATACTGCTGTGAAAAAGGATGTATATGATATTAGATGATTATACGATCATAGTTTTCAGTGTTCATGTGTGTAAAATCTTAAAGGTGAAAATTCCAAGTGCATTTTCAGAGGATGAGATGAAACCATTTTTAAATGTTGCAACTAAGAAAAGTAGGGGCTAAGGGTGGAGTGGACTGTGTCATTTGGCAGTTGAATTGATTAAAAAAACTCCTGTCTCTGAAGAAATGTAATCTTTCCATAAACTATATTTATGGTGGTTTTGGAGAGTAATGTGGTGATAAGATTTCCTTTGCCGCCTTTGCCGATTGTTTCAAAAGGAAAAACAAATTTCCTTTTAATCGCTCTCATAGAGCTTTCCTGTCATCAAATCAATAATTTTAGGACTCAAGGACACACAGCTGTGTCACCACTTCAAAGAAAGTTGTAAAATTGCTCCTTTTCAATTTTTTTTCTTAAACCACTGCAATTTCGTATTGCTTTTATCACATTAGCTTTCAATATTATCACATTGTTTCTGTAATTCCTTAACTGAGCCCTGCTAAGTTAATTTAAGAGTATCCATACATAAAATAGCCTTGGGGCCCAGACAGATGGCTATTTGGAAACAGCTGTACTAGTTTGAGAAGTTACTGTCCAGGGGTTTTCATTATCAATCTCATCTGTGATGCCATAATTAATTTTGTTAGTGCTCCAGCTGCTCTTATTTCTGCTGTTATTATTCTGCTGTTTATTAATGTCGTTAAACCCTATTTCATTGTAAAATCAGCAAGGTTAGTTTAAACTGCTGTTACCAGTGTTTCAATCTAACACAGCTGACTTTGCGCTGAAGTGGATTGTGAGCACTCATATAATAATGAACACCATAATGCAACTACTTCTTAACCTTGTCTTTCTGTGCATTTGGTTTAACCGAATTAATTCATCCAGTTAATTCAATTAATCCCCTTTAATTAAACCACTGAGCTCTTCACATCAAGCAGGACAAAGCATTTATTGTTACTAAAAACTCTGATGTCACAAAAAAAAGCATTAAGATTCTTGATCAAACGAAAAAGAAGAAAAACATTTTGAAGTAGATACAGCAATTTATTACAAAGTTAACTACATTAAGAATAACAATGAAGTATCTCTTAAATTTGTGTATGACTCTAACCCTGTTTATTAGATGCTGTAAACAGTGTTGAATCTAACTGTAGGGGATGAATGGTGAGCTGCCAAATAGCTTTTAGAAAATGCTGACTCGAGCAGTAATGTGATTCTACTGACACTACTAGAAAGATCAGCATACCTTCCATGAAAATATCAGCCAAAGACTCAGTTAATGTGAGCTAACAGTCAGATTCTGCTTTGTTGTGGCTCTCAGCACAATGCTATGTATACCTTATTTCATGGATTTGTTTTAGGCAAAGTTGTATAATTTTAGGAAAGTATGTTTGTGTAACCTTGAACAATGTGATATTTAAAAAGGATATTAATAGCAAGTTAGAAATGTAAACTGATTGTAATTAAAAACTCCAAAGGCATTCTTAATTTATTTTTCTGGTTTCAGCAAGTGTGTTAAAACGTGTTCATTATTACTGAAACAAACAACGATGTTTTAGTTTTCATTAGAACATAACCAGAACAAAACTTTTTTTTTTTTTTTTCAAATAGGGACTTGAAAGAATTTGAAAATATTTGACCTTTTTTTATGAAAATACCTAAATATTCATTCATCACTTACATGAACAAAACACCCTGCTGACACTGTCTGTTACAATGGTTATTTCTCTGCTGGTGTGCTGTTGGAAAGACAATTGGTTCTATATACACTGTCTAGTACTTTCAGCTATATTATTTCCTAAGGCTTCCTTTTCATCTTCTTACCTGTGTAAAATTCGTAATATTTTACGTTTAAAAAGCATTGTTCTGAGGGAAAATAGTAAAAGAAATAAATATTCCTGGTTTTATGACAAAAACTATTGTGACCCTATTAGCTAGCAGTTCTTGCATATCAACCATAGCTTTGGCTTTGGAAGGTACTTCTGTAACAGTGAATGCACAGAGTGTGTGGAAAATCTAGTTAAACCAAACTGAGACAGAAAGTAATCTTCACAGCAGGTGAGGGGGTTGATTTCCAGATGCAGGAGGGAATATTCCTTTACATTCCATTCAGTTTTCAAGCTGTATTTCTCCTTTGGCAGTAGAAGTAATTACGCACCTATACTGAGAGACTTTAAAAATACTTCTTTCATAGAAAGAATCTTTTCCCTTGGGATGATGCAGCCAGCAACATGCTGAAGAACTCAAAATGTAGGTGTTCTGTCACTGGAAAATCTTTGAAAATATGAATGAGATTGCAGATAAAGGGGAGAACAGGCTGCATATTTTAGAAGCGCTAGAGCAGGAACAGATGCGTACTGTCAAGAAGCAAGGAAATGCAGTCAGTCACTCCTTACACAGCTGTGATGTGTCTCCACCTGAATTACGAGCAAGGATTCGAAAGCTAAATATGTTTACCAAGTTAAGTTGAACAGGGGAAGTCTAGTCTGCATACTTTTGATGGATGGCTGTATGTAATCGTATCAAAGTAAATAATCATATCACATCAAGGCAGAATGAATTGAGGAAGGGAAAAATGTTAAATTCATTACCCAGAAAAAAAATGGCTACGCTGTGGAACTTCTTGGAATTCATTCCATAAACAAATAAACCTATGAGTATGGTCACATGCTCTAATGGATCCTTATTAATGGGGCCATAAATGAAGCTACATGCATGTTTGCAGGACTGAGTAGTTTCCCAAGGAAAATACTGAAAATGGGATATATATAAATGGGACATCTTACACTGGGCTTAAAAAAATATTTAAAATGTACTGTAGGTAATAATGCTGGATTAGGAAAAGACATGGTCTGAATAGCTACTGGATTTCTTAAAGACTGCACCTCTGTGGTTTATTTAGGAAAATTCAGCTTAGTAAACTGTAAGGAATTCATCACTTTATGTGAGAGTTTCTTTTTTTTTTTCCACTTTCACCAAAGAGAATTGGAATGTAGTCATGTTTGAGGAAGGTTTTAAACAAAATTATTTGTTTCTAATTTCATCTGCCCTCCTTTTACTGTAGCTGTAATTCTTTAATTAATCTCATTATGGAGCTCTTGTAAATGGTTACCTCCCCATATTCCATGGTTTTACACTTTTAATATATCTGTTATATTATATAACACATATATACACACATATGTTAAGATCTGACATGCTGAAGGTATTTCCTCAAATAGTTTCAAACTGAGCCATATAAACAGGTTTAAAACGGAAGGCTGCTTGCTGTTAGTAGGACACTGCAATTAAAAGAGTTTGACTGCTTCTTTTTTAAATGTTACTGTATTTACAGGTAGCCGGTTGTTTCTTTCCGAAAACAAAAGTGCTGCAGTCAAAATGGTTTAAAATTGATTCATATATTGGATTGCTTTTGATTTAAAAGCACTTGTAAAAGGTTTCATTTACAAAAAAGACCTTATATTTATTTTTTTTTAAAAAAAAGAAAATCCAAGAACAAAGCAGTGCCGATAGCTGAGTATGTGGTGGTTTTCATCAAGCCTAATTCAAGATGCTTGAGATGTTTCTGAAAGTTTAATCTTGGCACTAACAGCTGAGAATGTAGTGATAAAAGTCATAAGACTCATGATGCAGATTCCGCTGTATTGGTCCACACCCCAGACTCAGACGTCTTTGAAAAGTTACAAGACTACAGTAACATTTAATTTCTGAAACTACGTTGGGAATGTTTGGGGAAAAAAAAAAAGGGAAAGATGATCATTTAGATAAGCTACAAAATACGTGATCTTCTGAACTGTGCTCAGACAGGCACAGCAGTGTATCTGCTAGCACAAGTCTGAACTAATCCTCCAGTACCAAAGCTGTATTTTTACCCATCACTCTGCAGTTGTTAATAATGATTTGTAATGGAAAAAAGACAATTGCAATTTGGTGGGTTTTCTGTGATTATATAAGCATGCCTTTTTTTGGTTTGTTTTTTTTGTTTTAATGGAGAGGAGAAATTCTTCATGGGTTTCGCAATCTTTTTAGTTTCCTTCTTTTAACCTTTTTTCAAGATAACAGTGAAAAAATGGGAGCATTTTTATTGAAAATTCTATTGGTGTTTTTTGTTAATCATTTAGATGTGCGAAGCCAAAATTTCTGTTTATACCTATGAGATGCATTAAAAGCCTGCAGAAAAGACTGTCACCAGTTAAAAAGCAAAACTTCCAAATAGTCCTGCAGCAAAACTAGACTTGAGACTCTTTTGGTTAAAAAAGACAAAGGGGCGGGATGAAGGCAGGGAAAGAAGGACCACGAGCTGTTAATGGAGTTTTAAAGTATGATGCAGAGATTAGCAAAGAAGTAGGTGACAGATTGCAGAACGTACAAGCTACTTGCCCCAAACTTCCCTTTAAAACCCAGACTGCAGTGCTAGTCACTTGGATGTCTTTTTCAGTGTAACTGTCTTTTTTTTCCCCTGATCATTTGTTTTAGGTTTTTTTGGCTTCTGCCTGTAAATCCCAAAATGCTTTTTGCTGGGCACCTGCCACTCTGAAATGATTTCTCTCCGTCTTGGGTCTGTTCTTTCTATTTTCACCATTCTCTTTTTCTATCTTGACTATTTACATGGGAAAAATGGCAATAGTCAAATGCATTGAAGATGCGCTGGTTGCCTTCAGTCTGGATTTTTCTCCCAGTCCAGTGCCTTCTTCCCTAAACTGTTGAGTTTCTGTGGCTGCCTTCATGAATCTCAGGTCACTGAATGATCTGGAGGACACCTGGATAATTAGTAGCAATACAGTCTCCAGTATATCTAATTCTGTGTAGTTTGTTCTCTCCTAAACTCAGGGGTTCATGTCAGTTGTTTATCTTGGCTAATGCTTGTATCTTCCAATATTTCATTTCTCTTTGTACACCTTGAATTGTAAAAATGCCATCCAGATATATCCAAATGAATTCTTAATCTTTCTGTCAAAATGCTAGGAAAGCATGGTGCATTGCACAAATTCTGCTAGAGATCCTTCAGCCCTGCTTTCCCATCTCCATTACTGGATGTTGGTGTTCGGGAGTCTCCTGTATGTCAGCTCTTGCTTCCCTAATCTAATCCTCAGTGAATTTAAAAAATGCTCTGAAATTGTTTGTTTTCTAAAGTCATGGAAGCAAGACTAAGCATTTTACAAACTCCAGTGTTGATCTGGAGAATGAGGTTTGTCCTGTCACTTTTATACATCCATTTTGCAGAAGCCTCTTCTGATGAGTGATCCTCTAACAGCTCAATTTCAGATTCATGAGTAGCAGGCATGTCTATGGGCATAATTTCTGATTGATTTTTTGTTTGTTTGTTTAACGTATCTTTTTTCAATATATCATTTTCCTATTACTAGTGACTGAAGATTTCTTGAAGTGAAAGGTTTCACTAATAATTACGTATATGTTGACTTCCAACAGTAAGAGGCTAAAATTATACACACTTTATAAAGAACTGTCTCTTTAAAAGTCAGGTCTTATTTCAGACGGATTGCTGGTGGCTCCAATTTCATGTTCAGGCTTCTTTGGCATTTCATTGGGAGGCTAGGGTGAAACTCCTTTCTATATATATATTTTACTTTAAGCCCCTGCTAATAAGTTATTCCAATAGATTTTCTTTAATGGATTTTCATCTTCTTATAGTCTGAGTCTATGGTATTTTTCATTACTGTTTTCAACTGTTTAAATTACTAAATATAATTCTCATAGTTCTTATGATTTAAACAAAATAGTGTGGGTGTATAAACCTTTCATAAGCTACTGTCACAAACTGTATTATACAGTGGTGTATAAAGTAGGTCATAGTTTGTTCACTGTTATGCTGAAACAACCAAGTCTCAAACCAGAACGTCAGTCCTGATTCTGTATTAGTGCATTAAGATGACAGAAAATTGCCTGTTATCCAAAATAGATGGTGAAGATGTTTGAACTTAATGCATATATAAATAGGACAAAGGCTAATCCTCAGATGTCTAACAGGAGTTTTGCAGATTTTTGAGTATTCCGCTCCCAGGAGCTGACCAAAACAGTAAATCCAAACACATTCAAAGCCAGTGCTTCCTTTAGCCATCATCTGTGCCTCAACATTGCAACACATAGATGATAAACTATATCAAATGAGCTACATTTCCAAAGAACATGGCAGACAAACTAAGAGATAACTTTATTATAGTAGGAGTCAAGTCAAAAATAACAGTTGTACTAACCTCTTCAGAGCAACCCCCACTTCACTTCCAAGGAAATTAATCTGTCTCCACTAGTGCTTATTATTGCAGTGATGGTTATGATAGAATCATAGAAGGGTTTGAATTGGAAGGAACCTTAAAGATCATCTAGTTCCAACGCCCCTGCCATGGGCAGGGACATGGTCTGCTAGACCAGGTTGCTCAAAACCCCGTCCAGCCTGGCTCTGAACACCTCCAGGGATGGGACAGCCACAGCTTCTCTGGGCAACCTGTTCCCATGTCTCACCACCCTCAGAGTGAAAAATTTCTTCCTGATATCTAATCTAAATCTCCCTCCCTTCTTCCAGTTTAAAGCCATTCCCCCTCGTCCTATCAGTACATGCCCTAGTAAAATGTCCCTCTCCAGCTTTCTGCAGGCCCCCTTCAGGTACTGGAAAGGGGCTATAAGGTCTCCCAGGACCCTTCTCTTCTCGAGGCTGAACAACCTCAGCTCTCTCAGCCTGTCTTCGCAGGAGAGGTGCTCCCGCCCTCTGACCATCTTCATGCCCTGCCTCTGGACCCGCTCCAACAAGTCCTATGTCTTTAGTGTCCTGTGATTTAGAACATGCATGTGACTAAAGCATAGCTTAATCAGGTTCCTCTGTATTAAAAAATAACAGTAATGAGACTGAAACATAGTGCTAACAAATTCAGCTGTCCTGACAGTAGAAACTATATGACCTATATAGATAGAAACCGTAATACTGGAAATCACGTGAGATGTGAGATTTCTTTTTTTTAACTTAACACTGTCATAGCACTTAAGGGCCTCAGTTGCTTTATGTCTTAGAACTTAAAACAGGAGCTGAAGTTTTAAAACTGTATGGAATACTGTGATCATGCTACCAATGATCATGATTGTGTTACTTCTATTTAAATCTTATGTTGCACCTCCTTAAATTAATGAATGCATTCTCTGTAGATAATTTTCACACATTCTGTTACACAAACATCTTGGGAGTTAAGGTGTTTGTAATTTTCATGGGAGCTGAATCCAGCCTCCTGTGAGAATGGTTTTCTTGGCACTGCCCTGAGGCTGGCAGTAGTGCACAGTTGCAATTGCCACTGCGTAACTGGCATCCTCGGGCAGTTTGTTCTGCCCAGTTATGTCCATACGCCTTTCCCCAGCATGCAGGAAATCTCTGTAAAGACAAAGAGATGGTCTCCATTGCAGTAGAATCACAGTTCTGCAATGGCAGGAATCTGCCAGAGGGATAAAATGGGAACCGTGGTATTACAGTTCAACTTTTATTATTTTTTTTCAAAAGCAATGAAAAAAGAAAGGAGTCTTTCTCTTGCTCTGTTGAACAAATTTTAGGACTCCCGAGACTGAAGTGGTTAACATTCAGCATATGAATGGCGTGGTTTGTAAGCTAGTTGTTCATACTGACATTTACACTATGCATTGCTTTTAGATATATGTTGTCTGAAATAAATGGGCTGGGTTATCAGTTAGTGTAAGTTCTTCTAAACGTCATGGGAACTATGCTAATATATGAACTACACATCTTCCTTAAGTGTTTCACAATATTTTAAGGAAGTTTGTTCAGTTTGAGGTGTCAGCGCCTGAGAAGTACATTTTTTCCAATGGAAATTTCTAGTGGAAGGACTTAGCCAGGCAGCTTCTTTCCCCATCTTTCCAGCTTCTCTGAATCCTGAGGACATCGTACTTTTGTATCTGCATAGGAAGCAAGTATGTGTCGAGAGCTATTTAAATAACTGCCTGAAATCCAGATTCATGCTGACAACCTGTGCTTCCTGGTTAGTGTAATGTGATTTGAAATTGTTATGCTTAAGTAACACAGGTTATGATAAGACATGGACGCTGCTGACTAAAAGCACTGCTAGCAGCTACCTAAAACACCTGCTTATTTTAATGTGAAACAGGGCATGTGAGCCCTGGAGTTTTTGAACTTGTTGCAATTTTTACGAAATATTTGCAAAGGCCAGCCTCATCACATCAAGGAATATTAGATAAAATTCAACACAATAGTATTTTGTATAGTCACATGGGACATTTAATCCACTCCGATTTTTCCCCTTACCAGCTGTACAAAACCCCTAAAATCCAAAAGGGTCTTCTGCCAGCAAGGCACTGGGCAAATACTGCCTTGACCGTTGCAGAACATAGGGCGTATCCCACCACTGCAGTCATATTTTGGGTTTCTAAAGTATTGTCTGCGTTCCTTATCATCATACATCCCTTTTCCTGTATATTTTTTACAAGCTGAGATCTTCTAGATTGGTAGCACATTGAGCACCTTAAATTAGCACATGGGCCTATTACAGCCCGGTATTTGGGGTACGTACCAAGAGGATTTTGTTTGGTGGTTTTCAGTTGCATGCCTTGGAAGGGTAACTAAGCCCTCCTGAAACTGTTTGTACAGAAGGGGATTTTTTGGGTTTATTTGGCCTTCTTTGCCTCCAGCATAACTTTTATATATAAATCTCCCAACAAACTTGCTTGATGTGAAAGGTGTATAGTACAGGTGTATCTTCTGAAGTGTAGGGAGTAGAAAAACAGATTTTTATCTTTATAAGTTGAAAGGCAGTTTGTAAAATATGAAAATACTAAGAACAGAATTTGACAGCTGAAATCACAGAAATAGACTGAGGAGCCAGACTGTTGTATCAGCAGAAGAAAAACATTAGGTTAATCTGTATTACAGCACGCTGAAAGAATACAGAGCTTTGAAAACAGCTTTCACTAGGGGGTGGGACATTTTACTTTTATGTAGAGCTTTTGTTCATTTAGAATTGTTTACTCCAGCAAGCAACCCTGTGCTCTTTGTTTGACTGATTTTTTCCATTTGGCAGACCCTTTGATATCACATGGATAACATTCTTCTTTCCACTGAGACATAGAAAAACTATTCTTTATTGACCTTGCTTGTTGTCCTAAATGACAAAAATATATTTATATACTAGGTGAACTGTATGACTTCATCACTGACTTTTAATTGAAAATTCTTCAAAGCAAAAATCTCAAAGAACTGCTTTCATTTTTTTTAACAACCCAGTAACTTCTTATTAGCAAACAACTCTGCCCTCAGCTACACATGCACAACTCCCACAGATGGCACTGAGAACTGTGTACAGCTATCTGAGTGCTAAAGCTGTGTCAAAACAAAAAAATGCCATGCATAGAAGAAATACGTCTTTTAGGTTGGGTGGGGATTTTTATTTATTTATTGAACAACAGAGTATTTGCTGTGGAAGTATGGATGTTTACTTTTTTTTTGTTTCTGTGGATTTTTTGAAAAGTAAAGTATGTAATGTTTTATTTTGTATGGTTGCAGTGGGATGCCCATCGGAAGACTCAGAAGAATGTATACAAAATCATTCAACATCTCAATTTTAGTTTTCTCACCAATATCACAAAACACAGAGCTCATGAACCAAACAGTTTTACTTTTACATCTGAGGTGTTGTCAATCAAAGGGAGGTTACGTAAGGACCCAGCATGCCAAGACAAAATTCAGTCCTGCTGTGAGCACAATTCTGTTAAAACAGATGGAATTGTGCACATTTAACCAAAATTTTTGACTCCATGTTTATCTTGTGTTTCTGAATGCTCACTTGCAAGCTTTTCTGATAGGGACAAAACTCTGGATGAAATAAATGGGGTTACACCCACATGTAGGCAAGTGTTAAAACTAAGGCAAAAATCTTCACTTAGTATAAACTGGAGTAGTTTCACTGACTTACGCAGAGCTGTGACAATTTACACAAACCCAGGCTCTGTTCATAATGGTCTAATTTTCAGAAACTCTGTGCCTCTGCAATTCCAACTGAAGGCCATGTGAGCAAAGGTTGCTCTGCATTTCTGCAGGGGAAGAAAGTGAAAGGCCCTTTTGTTATCATGTTGCCCATGTGCTGAGAAAGTGTAAAATTAAGATTACAGTGATAGCATTTTCAGCAATCTTGTGTATGTGTACTTACTTATTTAGGTGCAAGCAGAATAAAAATCAAATTGGGCCCCCTGCTAGAGAGTCCTCATTATTTTTTTAGTTCCCTCTTGTCAAGCATAGTCTTATTTAGGCCTTCATAAATTTCACAATTAGAGAAGATATTTGCAGTTCTACTACTAATTCCATGCAAGTCAAACAAAGGTTTAGTTGTTTTGAATGAAAGCATGGTAGAACACAGATACTCCCTAGCTCTTGCTGTGGTTCAATGTGGATTTCTCCCATCACTTACACAGACTTTGTCGTTTTTTTTTCCGTTTCACCGCTGCCCCCCCCCCTTTTTCCCCCCCCCCCCCCGGTTGGTGATGGTGGTGCTGGTGCCAGATGAGGAAAAACAAACCATTTGAAGAAAAAACTCTCAACCTGCATTCTTCAACCCCAGCTGTTTGATCCTATGCCCTTTTTTTCACAAGCACTAGCAATTGAGCCAGTACAGGAAACTGCTGAGCCAAAAAAAAAAAGTATCAGTTGTTAAAAGTTGGGCTGCTCAGCTCCTTGACTGGCTCACCGTGGGTCTGATAGATGCCACAGCTAAGGGTAAATGTAGGACAGTGGCCAAAGGTGGAAGAATGGGGCCCTAAACTCGAGAAGCTGGTTTCCTTTAGTTCAACTTAGCTTATATTGCAGAATTGCACCACAGTATCACCACAGGACAAGGCTGTCTGTAGCACCGTTAGTTTACTGTAATGGAAAAATTTCAGGTGGATTTTAACACCAAGTTAACACAAACATTGTAAGTAAATAGTAAAGCCTTTATTCTCGTTAAGAACAGCATTTTGAAAATAAAACATTTGCCCATGCTTTACAACCTTCGTAGTTTTGTTTACTTATGTACAGTCGTCATGGTACACATTGATTGTCTTGAAAATCCTTTAAAGATGTACTTAAGATACCAGTATGCAACAATCAGCGGAAAAAAGGGTACGTTATAAAACACACATTAATACATTTAATAAATATATATTATCTATCAAAAGTGAGCTTTAGCTCTCATCAATTAATAAAAAGCACCTGCTTTGTAATCCTGTAAGTTGGTAGAATAGTCCAATTGTTTTATTATAAAAGCTACAGTGCTCCCTTTTGCATGGCCTTTGGTTAGACCCAAGGCATCAAGCTCAAACAAAGCCAACCAAGATGCCTCTGTTTAGACTAAAAACAGAAACATCTAGTTCTATAGTATTTCATGTACCTTGTTTATCGAAACAACTGTATGTATTGAGAGTGTTCTTCTGAAGATGCTACATATTTTCTGGCAAGTGTCAAACACCCTCAACTCATCTGAAAGCAGGACAGGATCTGTAAAGTATGGCTTTGAACTTTTTTCAGCCATCAGTCAAAAGCCAGTTATTATAAATCTCGTTTTGGTAACAGTTTTTTCAGATGCTTTACGATTTCATTTTTCTGCATGGAAACACATAAACATCAAGGGACAACACAGTAGCTTTTATAGTATAAAAGCTAATTATAATTAACTGTGAAAGGCTTGTGCTTACTTACTTATTACATTGTTCACAGATGCTCTACATTCTAGGTAACTTTCATAAAAGGCAAAAGTAAACAATTTGTTTACTGTAACAAAAATGTAAGTTAACATAAAGGCGCCTTTCTTCAATTACAGGTTTTTTGGGGGCATTTTACATCACAGACTAGTGACTTACAAAAAAAAAAAAAAAAAAAGAGTTGCTTATTAGTAATTGTATAAAGTTGGAAAATAAAGACCCTCCTAATCTATTGCCACACCTTCACCACCACAAATTAAACCCAATCCTGCTATTTTTTAGTTTCGTGAATAGTCCACATGACTAACCCGATGAGGCTAGTCATGTGAGTAGCAGTTTGTAGGATCTGGCCATATCTTTGCATACGGCCTCAAATTCCAAACAACTTCATCAGGAGCAGGATTGGGAACTCTATTTATCAATTCAGTCACATCTAGAAAAAGAAAAAAAATGTTTCCTTAAGATAACTATGTCTCGTACAGATTTTTTCCAAGGTCTGTAAAATGTGTATTATAATTCATAAATCTTGGTTGTAGCACGATAAACTTTGTAAAAGAAAGCTGTCCTACCATTCATGCCATGGTCATCTTGTATGTTTTTACAACAGAGTTTTATGAGGGTGGGTTTTTTAATTGTTTTTTAAAAGCAAAATTCTGCAGGCAAGAGATGATAATCGTTTTTTTATTGTTCCAAATGATGCATTTTCTGGGTAACTATCATTATCTTAAATACTATCTTATTTGATCAAAATTTTGCTTAAAACAAGCAAAATGTATTTCTAAGTCGCTGGACAGCATGCAATATCCACCCCTACCCTACTTGGTTGCTAAGGCCATCTAGTTACTTATAAAATAAAATAAGCAATCCCTAAAACAAGCACATGCTTCCTTTGCCTCGAGGAGGAAAGGGCAGGGGGGAGCTAACATGCTCCTTTACTCATGCATGACAGAAAAACATCGCTTCTGGAAGAGAAGGGCTTTGAAATAAAACCCTATTAAGATGATCATGGCAAGAATGGCAATATATATTTTTTCCATATATATATATATGCATATATATCTGTGTGCAACACTTAGGGACTGGTCTTGCAGCCTCTGTACCTGTATGTAGACCTACTGGTGTCGATGGGACTACTCGTGGGAGTACAGGCCTGCAGGACTAGGTTCCTAATTCAGTAGAAATGGAGGTACATGAAGAATCAGGAAGACTCTCGAAAAATAAAAAGCTTGTCTTTCTTTTGCAGTATACAGCAAGTAACTTCTTTCTGTGAAGCTACTAAGCTATTCAGTTATTTGTACATTATATTTTTTTAGTTTGAAAATATATATTTTTATTACAGCATATGCAAAGTTTAATTGTTATAAGTTTCCTAT
This sequence comes from Charadrius vociferus, assembly GCF_000708025.1. Lineage (NCBI taxonomy): Eukaryota > Metazoa > Chordata > Aves > Charadriiformes > Charadriidae > Charadrius > Charadrius vociferus. Next base: position 545,681 of record NW_009648710.1, on the reverse strand, counting down.
GCCCTCAAGTAAAAACAATTAGCTTTTAGTATCAAGGAAAGCTAAGATTAACATTGGCCAAACAGTGAGGATACAATGATGTTTTCAATGTCCGATATGTATTAAATGTTAAATAAAGGAATGATTGCTTAAACATAATGAAAAACCATGGCACAAACAATGGGCAATGGGAAGCTTTTAAATAACCTGGAGAAAACAAAGATAAAAAGCTTTGAGAAAGTCTGCCTTATACGAACTCAAAAAAGTGGAGGGGAGGAGGAGGAGGAGGGAAGAAACCACCTTAAAAAAGAAACAAAAACAACAACAAACCACCTCCAGCACGGAGATTCTACTAGCTAGGCACTAAAATGCACAACCACATTTAAATGCACAAACAACTGCAGTCAAGGGGACGACTCATATGAACAGGGATTAGAAAGGGAGGTCTTCACCCTATCTGCTGCTGCCTTTCTCCTGAGAGGCGGTCAGTGCCGCCCGGCTGCCCCCGCTTTCCTGCTTGGCCAGGTCAGCCCAACAGGAGGGGCGGGCTGGGGCCGTACAGCGGGCTGCCCTTCAGCCACCATCACAACAAACTCCTTCTGGCCAACTTGAGGCACGTTCTCTCCCCAGCTAAGTCTTTGCAAAAGTATTTCCCTCCAAAGTTCCACTTAACAGCTTTGTCGGTAGGAGACGGGAGAGCACGCACCTCTTCGCTCGCACCCGGCGTTGAGGCGGGAATAACGGGGAATCGATCCCACGCGGCCAAGGAGAGCTGCCTCTGTGTTGGACCTAAGCTTTTTCTCTCTGCCTCAAGAAGCTCCGTAACTCGCATGAAACATACATAGACCCTTCATCCCTCCAGAACAGCGCGTCCTACACCAGCTTGTTAAAGAGAAGAGTATCAACCTACAGTGTCATGGTAATCTCGTTGCCACAGAGCGAGGATGCTTGACTACACACGATGCTAGGTGACTTTACAGTACAGCTAGATAATGGAGCAAATGGGACTTTTCATGATGTTTGAAATGAAGGGAAAAGGAGCAAAATGGAAAGAAATCCTGCATGTTTTCACACTGTAGTGGCAATCTCTTGTGGCAACGTGAATTAAGTTTAGGTGAGAGGAGGGTATTTTGCAAGCAACTGGCAACCAACAAAAACAGGCTTGCCTCGCGCACTGGTTACAGACAAGAGAGTATCTTACATTTCAGAATACAGTCTCCCCCTCTTCCAATTTAAGGTGTGCCTACTTCTATTTTAAATTAGATTCAGCTTCAGTTTTACAATTTTGTTTTTGCAATTATCAGTTCAAAGGTGTTCACATTTAGACAAAATCCTCTGTAGGATTTCGAAAGCTCCTGGATGTTTTGTTGCTTTGTTCTGGTACTGTTATGGATTCCTCCCTCAACGACACACTGCCAGGGAACAACATCTGCAACAAGGATTCTTATTCTCTACAGCCTACAGCCTTTCACCAGAGGTGTCGTCCGGTGTAACTTGGCGGAGCAGTTGGTATCTGGAAATAAGGATAATAAACCCATAACTGAGAGATCTAGTCTGTTCAAAAATCAGTGTTATCATGCTACATGTACATGACAGCTTGCCAGACAGTGCTTCCACAGCAAAGTGATACAAAAAACCTCATCTTCCACCCATGTACCTCTCTGTAAAAACCATGACTATATATACACATTAATCTCTCATTTTACTATCTGATGTTCCCCATTAAGCTTTGCATCTACCTCAAAACAAAGCAAAACAAACAAACAGAAAAACCCCAAAACAAATTCTCTAGCTTCTCAGCCTTAAACTGCCTTTTCCTGAGCTGCATATTCTGGTATCAGAAAACATCGGCATAGATGAATCCAAGCATCAGGCGGATGCTATTCATTACTGACAGCAAAGCACAAACCTTTTCATTTTATTCAAGTTGATACATTTCCTACTGTCTTACCCACACAGGAGAACCCTTGCATCTAGTCCCTCTTGTTCACTAGAGTCAACCAAAACTTTACTTATTCAAAGACAAGAGAGACCTGCAATCAGTTCACGTTATTTGGTTTTAAATGTAGAGGTTGAGTTATGGAATCAGCTCATGATTCAAAATAAAGAAAACCCAACTCACATGAGTATAAACTGGCTCATGGGTAGACTTTTAAAAAGCATGTAGGTGTGCATGGAAAATATGGGGATGAAAATTCTTCGTTTTCAACAGTATGTCTGCTACATGGAATGTCTTCACGTGCAAACTGCACATCATGTGAAAAACATTTAGAAAGTCTGTTTGGCATCAGATCGCTGAGCCACTCTTATGACAACCAGGCTGCAGAAAAACAGGTCTTTCAAAGAATGGCATGCCAAACTATTGTCTAAGAAAGAAAAATCAATGCTATTAATGTTAAAATATTCTGTATTCCTCTCTTATGAATGCCTTTCCCAGAGATGTACACATCTGTAACTTAGAAAGAATTACATACACTTCACAAGAAAATGGAAGATATGCTAGAGACCACCGCTATCTGCAACAATGATTCTTATTTAAAGTAATGTACTGGCCTGTAAACATTTGTGTGACTTGCATCATCTTGAAAAAAAAAAAAAAAAAAAAGGTTTAGAAATTGTGTCACTTACTGGTTATGCTGAATATCTTAACACAAATTGAATTTGAAAGGGCCATTGAATATGTAGAGTCACCAAAGAACTTGGTTCTCTCAAGCTACACTGCAAAATGTGAACGGCCAAGTAAAGAAATGCGAAATACTTTGTAATTACATCTTTTCTAGAGGGAAGGGAAGCATGAAGCATTACATGCATACTTGCTGCCCGAATTTTCATTTATGGCTTTCCCCCCTGCTGCGAATAAGCTAAAAGCAGGTTTTTCAATTAGCAGTGGTTGTATATATCCGTGCATATCAAAGATTTCTTAAATCATCACATTTTGATACTTACAGTCCCACCATTTAGCACAACTGCCATCTCAGTTGGCTGATAAACATTGCTTCTAAAAGGAGCACTAGGTCGGCTTCCCAAACTGCCGTTTCGAAATCCTGCCGTTCTTAGCGCTGTGTTTAGAAAAGAGAGATCGTTCTTAGGAACACAATTAATGCTGTGCATCTCCTTTGAAAACATAAAAGTATCTTGCTTCCAGTTTAGTTATTGGCAACTTTGACATTAATTTTAACTTCCATGCTGCCATACCGGTTTTTACATTGCTTTTGAACAGCAGGGTTTTTTAATAGTTGGGGATGGATCTCTGCAGAATCAGTTTTATATAAAATTAACTGTTTGACATGGAATGGAAAAAAAAAAAATCTATCGGAACTGAATTTCTGAAGTTTGCTTAGTCTCATTTCAAAAGGAGCTAAACGTCTTCAATCCCCAGACCTTTGATGTATCTTGCACAATGTATTTTGCAACGTGCTTACTGTATTGGGCTGGATACTGTGGGGTTAAGGGAAACGGTATTACATTTTGCTTTCTATCAAATTCAGAGGACAGGGATCCAAAACATTGCTCGAGCCAGTAAGCAAGCTCACAACCCCCCTGAGCATTACTTCAGCATGACTAGCTTATAAGGATTTTCCAGATGTTTTGGATTATATTTACTCTGAGAAACTAGAAATATGAAGTAAATATTGCTTTTGAATAGCTTAAACATAGCAAATGACTGAAGCAAAAGAGAAGATACTGATTGTCCTTCTTAATGTTTATACCAGAAATACATCAGTCTCTCCATTAATTTTAGCAGAAATTTGGATTCAAGATGTATATTCTAACTGAGAGATATGCATAATTAGGGATATGCTTCTTCCTCTCTAAGCCAGTCCGGGGATTGGCACATACAAATTCTCTTTTTACTTTGGGGGGGTAAAGAGTGGCTTCACTGAATTCAGATGCAGCCAGGGAACAGAGCTCATTCATCCACGCAACTTGAGTGGTTACAACGGGCAATACGCATCTGTGAGCTGGTAAATAGAAACACACCTAGTTCAGGCACCTGGGGCAAGAATTTCTCTTAGATTTAATTCTAATTACAATTCTACACTCTCTGGCTGAAGTCGTGAATGAGCTGAAGTTTACAAGAATTTCAGCATAGACTGTAACGAGGCGAGGATTTAATATAGTTGCACTGTGCGGAACAGATTTAAATGGATCCCACTGCCATATGCGGTCCTCTATCCACTGCTACTCCCCTCTTTGGGAGTTGTGCACAGAGATGAAGAACAGTATTGATTTAACACAGAAATGTCAAAATCCAGCCCTGCAAATGCTCAGTTGTTGACTTCAGATACACGCAGACCCTCACTTGCTCTATATTTTAAAGTTAGGTATTTTTGCAGGACACTGAGAGAACAAAAGATCAAAATGCCTAAACTCAAATTATGTAGTTTTTATTTTCTATCTAACCATCTCAGGGTCAGTAGTATTCTTTCTTTGTAGTTTGGCGTCTTATTGTGTGTTAAACACAAATGATTGCACTGGTATTTGCTAGTACACATAAAGAAAAAAAAATCTCTTTATAATGCATACTGTCATTAAAATATTTACATATTTATACAAAATATTTGCACAAAGTTTTCATGGTCATTTCAAAGTTATCTTAAAGAGACGATAAATTCAATTTCAGATTGCAAAGTTTTCCTTCCCTATTATTGCAATAAGTCTAAAATTCTTTTAACATGAGAATCAGAGACAAAGCTTGTGGACATAAGACTCATTTTGGAATTTTTTTTCTCATACCAGTTTTACCATTTGTCCTTGTCCTTTTTCCATGACTATTAAATACATCTACTTGCGTGGAGGATCTATACGTAAAAAAACAACATAGCGCCAACAAGATTTGAGCAAACCTCACGTCAAAGTCTCCTTTTAACACGTATTTTAAAGTTTGTTAATTTTGGTTTCAGCATTGGCCCTGACAGTGACTTGTAGTACTAAGAGTTATTAAATGCAATTCAGTGGGTACCAGACCTGCTTAGGCTTGAGTTTCTTGACAGCTGTAGCACTCCACATTTCACATCCACATTTTTCATGTACAAGGCAAATTCTCTTTGCCCTACAGAAGTTGCCCTACCAGAGAGCACTGAGAACTTACTCCAGTTGCCTTTTTCCAGAGTTTCTAAATACTATACTAACATTTTTACAAGACATAGGTATGAAAGTAACTCTTTTAAGTACTTATTTCAACTTATCTATCATATGAATATTAAAATCCCAGATGAGTATGTTGTTTAAGTGATGTTTAAATAACTGACTTTAAAATATTGTCGCTTTATTAATGCTTAATGATATTCCTGGAATAGAACAGCTCTTGTTGTTGCATATAACTTGGAGCTACATTTTGCTATGAAAGAGAGAAACTAGGAGAACATATGCTTCTTTGAACCTGTAGTTTAAAAGTTGTTCAGTGCTGCTTAAAATCTTTTTAAAAATAAAAACAAAAAGAAAAAAGAGCAAAATTACTAAATCACTTTATACAAATATTAATGGAAATAACAAGAATTAATGGAAAATATGTTTATCTAAGCATGTTTTCTATTTAAAGCTAACTACTTACTAAACCAAATATTCCAGTCATGGAACTAAGAGGTGCTTTCTGGTTATCATATCTTCCAAAATTTTACAACCAGTAGATCTTATATTCTTAAACATCGTTCTTAAGCATAATTGAAGAAAGTACCCTTCCTTTAATTTCTAAACTCTTAATGATGAATTCTTGAATTGAGGTTAATTAAATGAATAAAAGAAGAGAAATGCTCTACGTACCTGCAGAGAGCCAATTGCTAATAGATTCCAGGTGCTCAGCCACTGACAACCACCAGTACAGTGATCTGACTTAAATTAATGCTTCAGCAGCCATAATACATGAGCTGAATATTATTACCTGTATTTACTTTAAGTGTCTACCACACTAGGAAGTTTTGTCTCCAAACTCTGTTGTCCTAAGTCTGTACTTAAGGAACCGCTGCAAAGTAATAATGAATCTGTTTTGATTTATTAAAAATGTATGTATTCTTCTCCCACATGCCATAGGAATAGGAATGACATGCATTTATTACGATAAATATTAATAAGGGCATCAGATAAAGAAATCTATTTTGTATTGTACTGCCTAAGATTCAGATAGATTAAAAAAGGACATAAATTGCATTATAATAGATACTGTAATGATTTTATAGCTATCATATGTCTATCCATTTCACTAAAAAACTTAATCACTGAATGATTGGATCAAAAAGGAGCTTTCAGTTCTTTTTTTAAAATGTATCTTTGAATGGAAATAATACAGAGTGAAAGATCCAGTTTTGTTCTCAGATCTGCCTTAGCAGATCTAAGCTCCACTAAAGCCATTGCGGTTACCTTATTATGAAATTCATTTAATGGGGGATGGAAGACAGAAAAACAAACAAAAAACACAAACCAAAGAGACAAGTACTTTTACAGTCCATCATGAAGCTGCCTCTGCTGCTCTGGAGCATTAGTAACACACAACCATTCTTTTATCCATGTGATTTTTTTGTTTGTTTTACCACAGTGCTTGGTAGACACTAACAGGATCTTAGCTCCTTTCTGTTCAAAGCTTCCATAGTAGGAGACCTTCAAAGTCCCTGCTAAAACACTTAGAGGGAAATACCTTCCTGACCCAACTCTGTGCCAAACAAGAGTATTGTCATGTGTGGTCTATATCCAGAAGAAATCAAAGATACATAAAGATGAATAGGAAGGTGAACTGCCTGGACAACATGCCCCAAGCCACCTTATGGGGGCTGCCAAAGCAACGTGGCAACTATTGGCTGGGATACCAAAGTCCTTTTCTCAATTACAGCAAATAAAAAGCAGTTTGACTAGTACGGAAATCTTTTATCCAACTGGGGGACGGCACCAGACCACAACCTGCACTACTGAACATCATCAGGCTCGTGCTTCCCATCGCTGGTCAGATAAGCATCCCTGTGTATTTTCTGATAGGAGTTAAATGTTCAGCAATGATTTGGATCTCTTAAGCTAACAGTTGTTGCCGGCCCTTTCAGTAATCGCTCAAAAACATTTTCATTGCAGATTTTAATGATGTGTCATCACACATTGTTCTATGTCACCTAACAGCTATGACAAGGAAAGCAACCATTACCTTGAAACCTCTATCTATGCATACTCTCTTCAGATGTGAAAGCTGTCAGAACAAAGACTGTCTTTGAACTTCTCTGTATGCCACTTTGAATTCCCCCCCAGTGTCACAAAGTGGGACTAAATTCCATTTTAATGGAAATATAATTATTAATAATTATTTTGCTGCTCAAGAGGCTGAGCATTTTGTAACATAGAGTACTTACTTGATTTTTTTCTTGGGTTTTTGGAAAATATTTCATATTAAATGTTGTTAACTTGTTAAATGACAAAAAAATGTCATTTAAACTATTTTAAAGTAGAGGCTATTTTTTCCACAGTGATTTTTTTTTTTTTTGCTTTCAGTGTTGCTTTTGCATTTGAAATTGTTCAGTTTTTCAACGAAAAAACAACATGCAGAAGAATTATTTTCACCAAAGACGTATTTTCTGTATTGCATTTTTTTCACACTCCCCCCAGGTCATACCTTAATGAAAACTGTAAAAGGGAACAATACGTAGTGTGAAAATATGGCATTTGTAATGACCCGTGTTTTGAACACCTGAAAAATGTCTCATATGGATCGTTTTCCTGGCTACTACAGAAAAACGTAGTCCTCTACAGTAAATTCTTACCTGCATTATGCTCATCCATTGAAAAGGCTTTATTTTCCATGTAGCTCCGAGGAAGCTGTATATCTTCCTCAAAAGCAGTTTCACGCATCCTTGGCTGTGAAGTATCAAAATAATTGGGAGTGTTTTCCTGTTGCGATGGAAGGATGGTACAGTGGACCTCTGGGATGGCATGAAAAATAACAAACACCCAACCACTGGACACCAGTGCAATAGCAAGAGTGGGATCACTCCATGTGTCTCTTCTCTTTAGCTCAGCATTACCAAAGAGGTACATAGTCATCCAGGCTACCCAAATCAGAATGGAAAAAAAGAGTGTTATAATGAGGCATACTCCATTTTTCTTCCATTTCTTAAACTTTCCACAGAGAGTGAAAAGAGAAAATCCCATGGTAAAAACCATCAGGAACATAACGTAAATCAAAGCCATAGCAAAATCCATTGGTTCATAGCTGCAGGCCAACTTGTTATCTCTGACAATGGTCAGTACTAACCACTCAGTTGCAATAATGACCTGCACGAGCATCAGGCAGATTGCGACACCGGCTAGATGCCAGCCAGATGGACTCTTCCCATGTCGAACTAGTCTACGAAGTCTCCAGGCTTGAGCTAGCAAGCACGAGAAGCACAAAGCAAAGATAACTCCCCAGAGGAATCTTCGGGTGGAGCACACCGTTTCGTCTTCTTGTATGATGAAAGCAAACGTCAGCCCAAACAGTCCGAGAGTCCCAAAGAGGAAGAGGAAGTGCATTCCCAGGGGGCTCTTCTTCTCCTTGTCCTTGATGAAGGGCAGCCTCACCAGCAAAATCAGCATCAACAATAACGTGGTCAGCACACCTGCCCCCGCAACTGCCTCCACAACTATTCCCCAAATGGCATCCAGGTCGCACAGGTAAACGTACTGAGGGAGAAGATCCAGTCCGCACCCTCGAGACGTACTTGAGTTTTCAGAAGAGCCATAACTGATCACGAAGAGGAGGAAGAAACCAATGGCTGGGTGGGTTTTCATTTTTCTGTCTGAGACAACAAAATATTTGTTTATTTAGCTGCAGTTCACTTTGGAGAATTTCACAGCGATTGGAAGTACAGCTTGTTTCAATAGCCTGTGTTTACTGGGTTTTTGCCCTGGATTTGCAGCCGGTACAGCTCACCCCTAGTCCCCTCTGCTGCCCTCCCAGAAAGCTGCTTCTGCCTGTTGTACTCTGAATGCAAACTGACTCATTTCTCTGTTTGCACAGATTGAAAATAACATTTCCAAACACTGTCCCCGCAAATATCCTAAAACACAACCAGAAGAAATTATGTATCCTGTTGCAAAACAATACATTATCTACGGTACCTTATTGTTCAAATTCAGGTGCTTAAAGAATGTGTAAATTGCACTGGGCCTGACACAAGTGTAAGTTGTATCAGAATGAGACTGTTTCACAGCCTTGCTTCTTTTACGGGAATAAAAGCAGAGTCAACCCCCCACCCCTCTTTTTTTTTTTTTTTAAGGATAGAGCAGTCTCAGGAAAATAAACATTGTGCTTTTTTAAAAAAAGGAAAATCTTGTTTTCATGCTCAGTTGATAGGCAGTTACAACATTCACTCTTTTCATCCTCTTCCAAAGCCCAGGTATTAGATTGCATTTGCGAATGGGAATGGTTGGCTAGAGAAATCCCATATTCGGTGACAATGGTGCACACATGCAGTGTCATCAATCAACAAATCAAAAATGAATGACTCATTGTGCTTCTTAGCGAGTCAAAAGCCATTCAAAGGAAACAAACAACAAGAAACAGAGCATCACTTTCCCTCATCCAGACAGCGAACAATGGTAAACTCTCCAGGAACACGACACATCCCACTCCACCATCAGGGCCAAAAGCCTGGACGTATCCCAACTTAAGTTTTAGGAAGAACACCAGTTAGGTGCTTTACGAAGATATATGTTATGGCTTTTTCATTATGAAGCAAAACAAGGCAAAGGAGATTGTTAAAAACGTAACCTTTAAATGAACAGTCCGCCCCAGCAATAGCTACCCTGTAAGGGCAGCCTGAAGTAAACACTACACGTACCAGCTCTGAAACCTGATGCTGTTAACCTTCACTTGCATGAAAATGTCCAGGGTAAGACTTCCATTTGTATGCTATGACCATACGGAAGAAAGCACCCTATAAACAGGCAATAGTATTAGTCATATAGCTCACGTGATGTGTTTAACATATAAAGCGAGAAGCAAAGAAACTATCAGTAGCTCTTTTGTAAGTTAGACAAACAGCTCTAAATGATTACCTAAAGATAATTCTTATCTAAATGATTATCTAAAGATAATTCATAAACCAGAAATGTATTTAATGAAAATGTCAAAAAGTTTAATGAGAGTTGAAAATGGTTTAAAGTGAGGGTACAATGTTGTTGTATTGAACACGATCAGTCATAACCAATAAAAAACTATTTACATAGACTGTCCGAAACAGTACAGAGTGTCTTACAGCTGAGAACTACAGGTTTTCTTCTTCGGCATTACAGTCCTGTAATGGTCAAAGTCAAATGTTGAGGATCTCAGTCTTCAAACTAATGTTCGTTCCCCTTTCACTGAATAATGACCAATGCCAATTTTCAGCCTCTGCCAGGAGACAGATGATGGAAATTACGCCGTTTCCTATTAGAGGCACCAAGACAGCAAATGTGCTAATATAAATGCGTAATGACTTTATGGTCTTCATTCGTACAACAGACAAAAAAGCTCATTACAAAACTTCATCTCAGAAGTGGAAGCAGTGACAAATAATGTGATCTGGGACTGGACAAACAGGAAAAGCGTAATTGATGATCTTTGCCTGCCCATAGAAATTACAGTATCCTTGCTCTGTTGAAAGGGCTACAATGTCCTAACGATGCAATGACCCGCAGCTAATGACTAATGATTTTTTTTTCTACCTAGCTGTAATTTACTTGATGGTGAATTGGTAGAATATTTACTTATTTATATCTGATTTGTATAACAGGTTTCTCAATGACTCTGTCACAACGCTCATGTTAAAAACACTGACTTTAACTGATGATTAGTTTTCTGTCCGTAAATATATTCTTTTTTTATTGAATATGTTTACGCTCAATAAAGCTCCTTGCCCTACGAGTACATAATTAACTAGAAGGAACCATTCTGAAGGTAATTTTGCAATTCCTTCTATGCACAGGCGGTTCCTCCTTCAATTAGTGCACTTACTCTTCAGAATAGCAAAAACGTCCTAAAGTGTGAAATGGTTGGTGCCTGCTGATACAAAGGGAGGAAATCCACCAGGATCTACTAAAGCAACGCTGCAAACCACTGGTACCAATTTCAAGCAGCAGGAGGTCATGTGGAAAATCATTCAAAATTCATTCTAAACGTCTCCCAAACTGGAAACAATATACAGCCCTTAAGTGAGGATCATGTTAATTTTCCACTATCCTATCCCTTACAAATTATGATATGCATGTACGAAATTGGTTTCAATACTAGCTTTGTTTATTAGCCACTATCTGAAGACCTGGGGGGTAATGAATTAAGTGCAAGTATCTCCAGTTCTAAGATTTTTTTCCAGTTTTCTGGTTACTTTATTCATGTCATGTAACCCTCATGTGATTGAGCTATTCTAGGACAGTCTGTTTCCATGGAGATTGTGCTGCATGGGTAAGCAGTCATATTGTCAGCCCATCATTTGTTTCCTCTTCCTATTTGGAAGTGTTTGGGAGGGGGGAAGGGAGGGTTAATAAATTTTGAGTATTTCCCCCTCCACGAACAAGTAGTTCCTTTTGGAAAGGGGGAATTAAGCTGTGACAAAATATATTGAGAATTCAGACAAAATATATATTCAGAAATGCAGAGATGTTCAACTCAAGAGGAGTTTTCCCAATTTACTTCCATTTGTGAAATTACTTCTGGGAGAGCTGATGGAGGTAAACAGTGGTTCTCTGAGAAAGCTCCTAGACAGCCATAGTATTGACCAAGAAATCTCTAGGACTGCTGACAGGTATTCTTGCTGTGAAATCAGATTCCCACCAAACATCAGTAGGTCTCACTAAACAGTAGATCCTCTCCACACCTAAGCTTGCAAGCAGGGCTTGAAATCTCCAAAAAAGAATCTTTTTCCCCACCGCTGCTATCAATATAGCCATGTTTACAACCTGTTTTCTATGTATTTCTGCCTCACTAGGTAAAAACTGGCAACGTTAATAATCAACCCCTGTGACGCTCCCAGCCAAAATCCTCTTTCTAGCACTGGTACTCGGCCCTGAACTCAGACAGCTGTAGAGACGAGGGAAAATACTGCGTTACAACATACAAGTTTGGCAAGGGAATACCACAACTTTAACTGAAACCATAGATTCAATAAATTTAAGGGAAAACTAGAAAGTCTGTTTGCCAGAAAAGTTGTTTTGGAAGAAGTATGTCAATATGTTTTTTTTTTTTTATTAAAATAGTGTCTTCCTCAAGCCTGTGCTGTGGGTAGAATGGCAGAGTCCCGTGTCTCTTGAGATCTTGTAGTAAAATCTTCTGTCTGCACATTATCTCCAGTAGTTACCTAAATCAGTAACTGTAGAGGAATAGTATTTTTACCTCTTTATGTCTAGATTAGCTCTCAGAAAAGTTATGCAACCTCACGGTAGTAACAATAACACTCTCTTTGACTGGCACTTCACTTCTACTACCGGAGAGCTACAGCAATAGTAATAGAGAAATGGCACAGGAACACTCCAGCACAGATACAGTATCCCCTACACAGCTGCATGGAACTGTTCATACAGAAGGAAATCAACTTGAGATTTTTTTTTCCCCCCAGATCCCCCGCCAAAATTATGTTTCATTAAAAATATTAAGCCAACACACTTGAGCCCAGAGCAATCACGAGCACTTAAAATGAATCAATACCTTACACATTTCAGGCAAAAGCAGCAAAAAAACTTACAGGACAGCTTGCAAATCCAGTCCTCAATTTTTGGTATCAAATCTGCTCTCAATGACAACAGTAATTGCTCCACTCTTTTCAGAGTGCGGTCCCCTACGTTATCTGGTGTAGAATCACTACAGAAATGGCAGACACAAAGCTGCCCCAGCGGGTACAAAGTACAATTACAAGCAACTAAGCAGAAGCAGAAAATATCACAGTTGTCATCAAAAAGTTGTCACGGTTAAAAATCAATGACGCTTTCAATAACTAAAGTCTTCTGACCAAAGATTGCAAATTATCTCTTATCTGGCCAAAAAGATACTGCTGCATGCTACTAGAGAATATGTAAAAAGAATAAATCTGTAACTATGCAAAGATTTAAAGTTAGGCTATTCACAGTTAGATGTATTATCTGTTCCCCTTTTCAGAGTTCTAATGTTTATCAACTGATACGGGAAGATGCATCCAATCACAGTGAAGGAAACCAATCTAGTAAATAAAAGCAATAGTAGCACAAATAGTAACCTGCTCTGCCACACAGGCAGAAGACTGGTTCACTGTACAATTTCTGAAAGAAACCCGCCCCCACCACCAAGTGTTGTGGAGAGATGCTAGTGAGTGAGGAATTAATCACAGCACGGGATCTCTGCCAGCTCCTTTTGATCAGATCTGAAGGATAAGCTTCAGGACTGATAACAGAGCAGCGACAGCCAAGCCGAGATCTGACTACTGAAGAGATGTATTTCCAGAATAATAATTAATAGTGCAATTGTGCTTTGTATGCAAAAAATACAGCAGCGATGTAGACATCCTCTGCATTAGAATAGCACATACCATGCTATACAATACACAGCCTCACCATTACAGAAAGCAAGACCCCACTCCAGAAAGGACACATAGAAAAAGTACTTTTTTCATTTAGAAATACTTTGCAATGCTGGATATAACATGAAATGATCTTTCTAATGTTCTGGGTGCTCACAATTCCCTTCGGTCACACTCCGTGTATCACCTGCGCCCACTCTCTATGTCGCCTTCTGACTATAACGCCTCGTGTTCATTATACTACTGATAGCAAACAATGATGGCAATCAATGTTTTTCTCTTCTTCGCCGATTCTCAGGCTATTTCTATTCATGTCACAGCCTCGCGACGGACGGGTTTCCCTTCACCTGATTTCTTCTGCTGCAGCGAGAGCGCACCTCGACGCCGACACCCGCTGTTCGTAAGTACCGAGCGCGTCCCCGGCAAAGCGACGCGCGGTGCGGCAGCGGCGATAACCACCCGCGCAGGAAATCCTGTTAGCCTCGGGATAAACATTAGGTCAGGTGTAAACAAAGGGTTCACCTAAGCGCTAAATCCTATCGCTGTTGGGCGTTGGGAGAGGCGATACACAGACGGAGCTTTTTACCAACTGCCGAAAAAACCGCCGACGCCGCGCAGCCCTTCCGCGGGGCCGCACCGCGCACCCACGGCCCCGCCGGGGGCTAGAT
>NW_009648710.1:519838-530675 GCF_000708025.1 Charadrius vociferus | reverse complement strand
GGGGGGAGCAGCGCCCCCCACCCCCCCGGCACCGGGGCGTCCCGGCTCCGCGCCCCCGGGGAGAGGGGGGCACCCGGGCGTGCGGGCGCAGAGCCGGCAGTGCAGCCTGGCGCCGTGCACCTCTGGCAGCCCCGACTCGCACAGTGGTGTGCGGTCGCAGCCGTACGCGCTCCCGCACGGCGATGGGGAGGCAGGAGACGGGGAAAGGCGTGAGCACGGGCGCACCGGCAGTCCTGCGTGCTCCCGCGGCGGGGAAATGCGGGCAGTGTGGATTAGGAAAACACCTCTCGGGCACCTTAGCTGGGTACACACAGCCATGGTCAATTCTGGGGGGGGATTTCAGAGGTGGGAAGTTCTGCAGCCCTGTGATGGTGGGGATTTTGCAATGGGCTGGATGCTGCTCACCAAATCTGCCCCGAATGCACGCGTCCAACCTGCTGCTGCCTTAGACAGCAGCTAAACACTTGGAAGAGAAAAATGTTAAGTGCCTCTTTATTGTGCGAGTGACATGTTACAGTCTGCTTATGCAGCGAAATTTGGGAGCAGGCCCTGTGAGCGCATGAGGCCCTGCAAGGGCAATGCTGGGAACCATTCAGTGTCTGCCTCCCACCTTCCAACGTGCAGTGAATCTCCGGCTTTCCAGCTTCTCCATAGTTCAGCTCTGAGACGGTGGTAACCCTTATGCACAGGACAGGGCTTCCTGCAAACTTGAGGAGGAGTTACAGCAGCTTCAGCCTATGACATTTATGAACAGCAGAAACTTGCTTGCCTTTTCAACTGGTTAGAGAACGTTTGTGTGATGCCTCTGTGACTGGCAGTGATGCTGTATTGTCCATCCGTGGTTTTATGCTTTCACTTAAACCACTAACAAGAAACTGGGCAGCCACAGTTCACCTGCCATTATCAGCAGGGAGCGACTGACTCCTGTTCTTCCTGAAAGCAAGCAGCACGCCGCCCTTCTCGCCAGGTTTCCGTATCCAGAGCCTTCCAAAGGGAAACGTCTGCTGTGAAACACGCATTTCTCAGCGCAGAAGAACAGTAACCTTTAAACCGACGCATTCTAACCTGCGTGGGTTTATTTAGATGTCACTTATTATGCCTTGGGGGCTTACCTGAACTTCTCAGCGTGGCTGACATGCAGTAAATTGGATGGTGCAGTTGGGCTGTAATTGCCTGTGATTAGGCAGGGCTGTGGGGGGAGAACAGCTGAAACGGAGGAACAATTTCACATTTCTGCTCTTTTCTCTCTCAATTTCTCTGCCTTGCTGATTCTGGATTTTAGGCATTGGCTTTATTTGAGTCATACATAAGCAATAATACCCTGCCCTTGCATCAGTCGATATCTACGTGCTATTCAAAGTAAAACAGGATAATTTTACAGAAACTGAGGTGGTAAGAGGTGAAGCAGCTGTAAACTGCCCAAGGTCACTTCGCAGTCTGGCAGCAGAGCGAAAAATGCTGATTCGCCAGATCAGTCTGTACCCCCCCTCCGGCTCGGGAGCCTGAGCCAAGCACCCAAATACTAAAGTAACAAGCAAAGACCTTTTTGTGTATAAATAAACACATAGAGTTCTGTGTACCGTGCTGGATACAGAGAGGTAGACCAGAGGGAAGGATGAATCACAAGAATTCATGTGCTGAAGGTCTTGGCCCGCTCACAACGGAGCAATGTACTGAGCCCTTCAGCAAATGCAAATCTTGGTCATTGTTCCCTTCTTTCTGTGTGTCTCTAACACAACCCGTGGTACCAGTAAAGGAAATGGCCTCCCCCATTTGCCTTTTACTGACAGAGCAGGGAAGATAATGCCCCTCTCAACCATCACTAGTGGATCATGAACAAATAAGGCTGATTTCTGTCTTCCCAAAGCAGTTTTTAGTGTTAGCTACCTTGAAAATGTATAGTACAGAACACAAAATCATCAAGGAAATTATAGCAGGACTTCATAGAGTAGCTGGATTAAATTACAGCTCCTGTTGCATTACTTTTCTTAGTAGTTAGCTTTGAAAATATACTCGGAAAATATGCTTTTATTAAGTGGAAAAGCATTTCCATCAGTCAACCACTAACTCACCAGCACCTTCAGCATTTCCTCACCTCAGGAGAGCTGGTAGAAGGACAAAGTAGGTGCTATGTCCCAGGCAGACTGTGAGAATTCCCTGATTTTACATTGTGCTCCCAGCTCCTCCAGCACCTCCTGGGACCCTGCAGCGGCTGCGGCTGGCGACTGCCGTCAGCTGAGTACTGCTCGGAGGAGACCGGGGAAGGGGTGAGGTGTGCAAGGCCAAAAAAAGGTGAAATTTAGAGAACTCTGCTCATGCCATGCAATACTTCCCAGAGCTGATGACTTCAAAAGATGTAAGATCAATGCTTTTGTTCGTCTCTGAAATAGTGAAGAATACGTTATCTATTTACCTTTATTTTAGACTGGGCATATAGTATGCTCAACTTTAAAAACCCACCACTTTTCATTAATTTTACTCTTCCTATTTCCTACAATGCACATTTGGTCATTGAACAGATTTTTAGCTTTTTTTTTTTTTAAGTATTTGGTTTCCTGCTTATGACAATAGGTAAACAAAGAGTCTGTGTGATGCTGCATGTCCCCGATTTTTTCTCTTCTGCAGCAGCACTCCTAGCAGGATTTGACAGCAGAGCGTGAGCATGTTACAGCAGCACTCGGTGGCTCGCACTCACCCATCAACAACTGCCAAATCCATATTGCTACAGACTGTCATACTTGTTTCAGAATTTCTTCTGTATCTCAACCTGAGATAAAGGCAATTTCCATCCTCTGTTCTCTTCTGTCCCTCCAGGATGCCAGGAAGGTGTCACGCTTGCTGCAGGAGCAGGCAGACAAACTGTCAAACAGCGTCTCACCGACAGCTTCCCTATTGTACGGCACGTCCTGCAGAACCTTTTCACTTGGTAGACTGATTTTGCGGCTCCTGCCAGCGTGGAACTGTGCTTGTGCCAGTGCAATTTAAACAGAATATTTCATTAAGAGATCAGCGGTAGGCACATGGAAATGACAGCGATCATTAAGTCTGCATTACTGTTGTTTGCATTAGGGAGCACGTAGAGGCCCCGGGCAGAGACAGGACTGCACCGTGCGAGGTGAAGCCAGCCCTCTGCGTGCAGCGCAGTCCCAAAACCCGTTTGCTTTCCAGCGGTCCCCGAAAGAATACCCTGAGACAAACCATCCGCCTTAATCAGCGGGTGACCAGGCTGTGGTATCCCTTCCTACATGTTCAGACATCCCCATAATGGACATGACAGAAAAGAATAAAGAGCTACTGGACAGAATTGGCCCAACCAGTGGTGTGCGGTTGATTTACACCGTTTCTGACCCACAAGCAGAGGTACTTTTCATTACACAAATCCCTGCAGCGTGATTAGTTTCCCTAATACTTGCCCTGCTTTTTCTCAGGGCAGGATACAAATCCTGGTGCTCCCATTGGTTGGCAGCATCAAGGAGGCAGTGAGATTTGTGTGACCACTGCAAGATGATTTCTCTGCGACTGCAGAGGGTTTCACACGTTGTGCCCTGCCCTGCCAAAGGCAGAGTCCGCTCTCGACAGTGCTCTGTTAAATGGGTCTGAGTGGCCAAATGTGGTTAGTGAGGAGAGGGGGAGAAGGGGAAATGAAAGAAGGAAAGAGTCTTGAAATCAATATAAAGCAAAAGATGGATGGCAAGAAGCAGATGGATACACAGAGGAGAGGGAAAGAAAGAATTATTGAAACATTTAGGAGAAATGTAATCCAGAGGAACTTTCAATATCCATGGCACAAAAGAAAGATGCTGTCAGGATAGATAGCATGGGTAGAAGGCCATAGTGTTGGATAGCATATCCATGTTCAGATCCAAATTATACCTGTTTTTCAACTTGGGTTAGACAAACCAGGGTAAGAACACACCTTTTATAGCATCGCACCTACTAATAACTCTTTGACTGTTTGGTAATAAATACAACTTGTCCTGCGGTTCACACCATCACTTGGCTTGACATACGCTGCGTGCAAAGGCAGCAAGTCTTCTCCACTTAGCAGCCACAGCGCTCAACACCAGGACAACAGGGTACCAATGCAGGGCATATTCACAATGCAGTGAATTTATGCGTTTCTTTACCACACTAGTAATGCACAAATGCTTACTTTAAACAGTAGAGAAACGTGGGCAAGTTTTGAGATCTAACGCATTTGGTTGAATTTGATTAAAACACAATTTGGATCAAGATGGCCTATGACACCAGGCATATGTCCTTCAAATTCTTATGACTGGGAATTTTCACGCCTTCAAATCCTCATTTCACAAGGAAAACCACCAGAGAGAGAGATTTAAATCAGCGTATCTCTGCTTTATTGAATTACTGTTACACACTCTCTGAGGTTCTAGCTAGCTAGATACCTCTCCAACTGGCCAAACCACTTTGATTTAAAAAGTTTATACTTAACCTTTGCTTAGGCAACGTCCCAGTTGGGTTAAAATAGGCAAATGATTTGTGGCTTTCTGTTCCTGGCATGAGACCATTTCCTTAAAACTGCGTATGTTGGGGTGCTAGTGACCCTGGCCAAAACTGGTAACTTCTGCTTAAGAACGTAGAGCTTCTTTCTAGTGAGTAGCTGTGGATGACGGTGGATGCAGTGAGGTTTCTCCATGGGAGCTCTACAGTAGGGAATAACATGGAATGGTTATGGAGTAGAAAACCTCCCCCTACCCGCTATAGGTTCTCATTTTTCCTTTAAATCACGCATCCGGGTTCTGATTGATCCACTCAAGCAGTTCTTGTATTCCTTTAGATTTTAAATAAGATGCAGCCATTCCAGTAAGTAACGTGTGTGTCTAAATGAACAAAGGAAATGTTTTCTTAGCTTTTGCTACAAAGGTTGTCTTGGTCATCACGAGCAGTCGTGCTGTAAGCACGCTCCTGTATTCACAGGAGGCGATTGTGCTCCAGGCTGTGCACACAGCCCCATCCAGGGCTGCCACAAGGAAAACATTGCAATCACCTAAAGTGCACGTAGAGATTTTCTACATCCCGTTCCCTCCTCGAAATGTTAAAGGTATCAGCCAGTGTAACTGTGTCACGCTTGAATGTACTTGTGTTTCAAATGGGCTTGATTTGTAAGGGTTTTTATTTGGGTCTGCTAGTTTCACACCTACACTGAGGTGTAAAGGGTTTTTTCTGAATGCTGCTGAGAACTGAGCTGGTACCTCTTGAACACAGTATCACGAATGCGCTCATCTGTAAGTTCTCCGCTGGGGAGGTAGGAAACCACACTCAGGAGCTTTGCTGGCCTTCCTCTTTATTGACGTGTTTGGGGAAAAATATTGCCCCCTGTTGTGGATGGTCTATGTATCTAACAATAAATAACATTTACATCCTGGCAGAATATTGAACAACCGCCCTTTTTGTGAGCTGCCCAGGTTTTTCTGTTGCTGAGACTGTCACCTACTGGCCACGGAGCATCTCTCCAGAATCTCCGGAGCAAAGTCAGAGTCAGAATTAAGTATGCAGCTTTGCCTTTAGAAATTAAACCAGTGAGATGTTCCTATTTTATGTAACTGTGAACAGGGTGATAATTCTGTAAATGGATCTAGATCGAGAACCTAGAAAGCGTCTTATAAAATGCCCAGATTCATGGAGTTTTAATGCAAAGCAAACCGGGATCTCATTGCAGTGGATATGGAGTAAAACGCTAGTTCCAGTAAACACAATGGAAGCAAAATAAGCCATAACCAACACTCAAGGGCAAGGCAAAAGAAAAAGAAAAAAATAAAAGAGAACCAGCTATTCTGTCTCTGGTGGATTTTCGTTGTGTTAGACCATGGATACAAGACAAGCTTAAGAAAGGACCACAGCTTACTATTGACCAGCAGAGATCGACAGGAATCAAAGGACCTGTACTGAAGATCTATGCTAAATGTTTAAAAGGAAAGGAGAATTGCTCTAAAAAGCTCTTTTAGCCCTGTCCTTGTCCTACTTTCATATCTGTTGTCACTGCTAGCTCATTTTCTGCCAGTTTTGGGGCCAGAACCTCAACTGGTGTAAGCCAGAGTATCTGAATTCATAGCTAGAATATGGAACTGTGAGGTGTTTTATTCTCCCCATTTTAGGAGTTCCCCCCTCCCTGTTCCTCCCCAAACCTGAGAGCAGGTTAATGTACTGCCTGAAATGCACTCTTCAGGTGGGATTTTTTCTGTTTAAGACACAGAAATGGGTTGCTGAGCTGGACAACAGGTGCCAAACTGCAAAACTGCATCTTTACCAGTTATTCCAATGGAGCATCACCCTGTATAGCTTTTCCTAAAATCTGTATTTTTTTTCTTAGATATAATTGAGCAGTATTACTGGCATTCTGCAGGACTGCTGGTAGGGAAGGAAAGCTAGTGCCAGAGAGGCTGTTTCATGACAAGTATCCTCAGCTCACTTGGTGTTACACAAGGGTATTGCTGCCTGAAAGCACATCTAAAGTAACTCTCGAGCTCACTGCCGTATGTTGTACTGAAACTTTAAAGAGGAGATTATTTTTTTTTTCTGGATGTTTGTCATATGCCTCTTAGTTCACATCTGTAAAAAATAGATATCATGTACTTTAGAAATACTTTTTCACCGTGTCTGGAGTAAATCCCCAGCACTGAATTTGTGCAAAGTGGCCATAGTTTTATTTCTTACTAGATTCTTCTGTGAAATTGGCACATTATTTCTCTTTATTTCCCTTCCCTTCATTCCTGTGTTTGGACACTTATAACCTTTAATTGTTGTCAGAGAACACTGGGTGTCTGGACGTCTCTCCTATCAAAGCAAGTGGCTGGTTAAAAAGAAAACCAGAGAGATTAGAGTCTGTGTGAAATTCCACTAAATTTAGTGAAAAGGGTCATTTCAAAGAATTTAGGATCAGATTTCAAACACATTTCATGAGAGGCTTTGAACTGGTGGATTAATGTAGGATGCTGAGTCTCAGTCCCCCCCACTGCACAGGAAGGATAATGCTATTTACCTCCCCTATAGGTTACCTCACTGCTCACTTCTCGTGCCCTGTTGGAAAAGAGTAAAACACTTCAAGGCCGTTCAGTGTCAAGAGGATTTGGAAACCTCTGGCTCGCAGCCAGGTGGACTCTGGGGCCAGCTCTCACAGACATCAACGGGGAAAAACCACAGCCTTTTCCATTTCATTGAGAGTAGCAGCCTTTGCCTGAAATGATCTCTTTTCAAATTTGTGAATGCAAAACCAGAAAAAATCCCCCTGGCTTCCTTCTCTAATATCCGCCCACACTTCTCAGTAAGTTATTTCCTTGGAGCTGGTGGGATCCTTATTCAGGCAGGAGATGGCTGGGGAGTGTTGTCTCTGTAAGTACCGTGGAGGTTTGGGAGCGTGGGCTCTCCAGGAGCCATCACACAGCCTCCTCAGTCCCATCTATCTCTTTATTTATTGCATGGAGATACTCTCCTGCCACTGGAGAAAGATTCCCTTTAAAACTGTTTTGCTGGTAGATTTACTTTGCACTGAGACCATAACATGACTTAATTTTTTTTTTTTTGGAGGGTAAATAAAGGGCAATGAATATTCTAGACTAAAAATTGTAGCCTATGAATTTTATCCCTGCACTGTGCATTCATTTTAATGGTCCTTGCTGTGTGTTTTATTGAAGGCTGAGTCATAAGCAGATCTTACTGCTTTGGAAGGAAGGAAATAGAGTTTGGGCAAAAAACATTATCTGTCTCAAATGGATCCAGCAAAGAGAGACTCTTCAAGCTGTGAAAATGCAATCACGTATCTCAGCAAAAGGGAGAATTGAAGGTCAAAAAGAAATTCTTTGTGCTGCGTTGAGAGTTTTCATCACCTGAAGCTTGTCCAGATTCAGTGATCTGGTGAAGGTCCACCACAGTGAGACGAGCAGATCCTGCTTTTGTCCCCCCTCTCAAAAAACAGCCCTGGAGTTAACAGGACTCCCTCCCGGGTCTCGTATTTCAGCACGATGATGATGAACATTTGCTCACTGCTTGAGGCTGACACAGTTGTTGTTGGGCCTTGGTCAAGGCAAAGCATTTTTGACTGAGGTTGCTGAGGAAGGAGCGAGAAGCTCTTGTATTATGGCAGCACCTCTGCAGGATAGTCCCTTTGCAGATGTCCTTAGAAGCATTCATTACCTTGGACTCGGGAGGAGGTGGGGGAACCACACCATCAGAGCTGCGCAGCTTGGAAGAAGGTGCTATCTGGTGGGCAGAATCAGCCGTGCCTAGGAATGTGCAGCAAAGCATCCAGCCCGTCGTTAGAAGTCACCTCCGTCTCGCATCATGAGTGGGACTGGACTGCAGTTAGTACAGGAGAAGTCATAAGATTCAAAGGGGGATCCTACATGCCCTTTGTCACAAACAGTATCTTTTTTTCTGTTGTGTTTTGGTGTTTTTTTTTCCTGTATTTACATTTGTGTTCCTTAGGGCAGGGACTGGATCAGGTGTTACCTCTGGAAGCAGAGGTAGGCTGCCCTTTCTCTGGGGTGCTACCGAGCACATTCAGGGGGAGGACCTGAGCCCTGGGCAGAGGACTGCAGACAGGGAACGCAGCCCAGGAGCAGGAACAGCTTGGGCACAGAGATGAAGAAACTGCAGAGCAGCGGGCAGAAGGCAGCCGGGCTCCGGGCTCCCCAGGGATGCACTTGGACAGGCACAACTGGCTGCAGCTCAAAAAGTCGCTGACTTGCAGCCAAGCCTTGAAATAGGGTAGGCAGAGAGCTGCATGTTCAGTCACTGATAGTTTGACTTTGAATTTCTTTAGAAAGTTAAGTTTCTTGATTATCTTTTTTTCAGGTAAAGCCTGGCTGTTCGAGGTCATGAGATTTTTGATCTTCTTGAGGGAGCACACCACGAGGGAGAGGTTCAGGCGTACCTAATTCAAAGCCCTGGACCTTCCACCCCCTTTTTTTGGTGCAGGATGCCACTGCTGTCAGACTGTAAGGCAGTGAAAGGACAGGGACATTCATTTTGCGGGATGTCTTTGTAGGAGCTGTAGCCCCGCTGACAAGAGGCGGCCCGAGTGCTCCCTCCTGCCTCCTGGGCAGGACTTCGCAGTCCTTCTTTTACCTCCCCTGGAGTTATGGTAGGGCAGGTTGTCCTCTGCTGCAGCCAGTCGGTAAAGTGAAGAGTCTGAAGCCTGCCAGGGGACAGCAGCTTCTGAAGGGTCACTCGGTACCACCAGACACAGCCAGACCAGTGAGGCTCTTTATTAAATAAGTCTTAGCAAAGCTACCTATCAAATACAGCTGTGACAATGTGGCCTTTTTCTTTTCCTCTGCCTCCCTTTGGCCAGCTGGTGTTCCTCTGATGTGGTACAGAGGAGGTTTATTTTGTTAAGGTTCAGGCTCAGGCTGCAAATCCTACTAACACTCAAAGGGGCTTTGGAGGACGTCTGGTGTTTCTCAGAGCCCTGGCCATAGAGGGCCACATTTCTCCAGGTTCCTTCTGGTTTCTAGCCTCCTTTGGGTCTTATGTTGCGGTAGGGAGGAATAAAAGGCCCATCTTTAGGATGTAAGATGATGGAACTGAAGAGGAAGAAAATGATAAACCTTAGGTTTAGAAATAATGTTAAGTTTCATGAACTTCTTGGCCTTAAAGAATGATATCCAAATAGGCGTTGCACACGCAGAAAGTCTCTAGTTTAAATCAGATATGTGCACACAGACTGCCTCTGTAGCATCCCTGGAAGGGGACGTTTGTTGGCCCATGTACCCCAAACTCAGGCTGCTTTCAGCTGGCAGGCAGGGCTGGGCAGGAGTTGGGCTGTCACAAACCAGTAGGTCAGAATCTTTGTGTGTTTAAGATATCTTGATTTTGCAAATATTTATACGAGTAGCATTGTGTTTGGTTAGCAAGTCCCTTAGCTGTCATGGCACTTCAAGTATTTTCAGCATCTGATTTTACATCCTGGTAAACTGCAGAGTCCCACTCCTGATCCTGAGCGAGGGGCCTCCAGCTGGACCTGAACTACAAACACAGCTCCAGGTGCTGTGCTGCTATGTACGGGCATAATATTTATACTTTTCTAATCTGGCAGGTGGATTTGTATACCCATCTAGAAAAAACATCTGGGTTTAGCCATTATTTTGTTTGGGTTTGGGAGGGTGTTTTCATTTGCCTGTTGTTTGTCATTGTAACCTCAGAAGATAAAGGTCCTCAGCCAGCAGGATGAAGCGTTGCTTTGTTTTACTATTTACAGTGTTACATTTGGCTGGAGAGCGTGATGCTGTAAGAGTGAAAAAGCATGCAAATAACTTGTTTATCCTTGGAGAGGGATGCTTTGTGCTGTACCAAGCTGTGCTGTTGGCTTGAGCCAGCTTTACTTTCCCAGAACTGGGGAAGCTGAGAAAGCTTGCTGAGGAAGACTTCGAACCAGACGGCTTTTGGTTTCACCAAAGTGCAGCTCCACAAAGCATCGCAACGCTTTGATCTGATGATATCGATTACATGAGAAAGGAAAGGAAGGTGGGAAATAAAGATATAAAAATAAATTGTCCAAGTGCAGTCTTAAAGATCCCACAGCAACATTTAAGAGGGGGGTTGATTAAGCAGGTGGGGTTTGTAGTGTAATGGGAAAGCTGGTGACTGTCCACTGTTTGTTTGTTAAAATGTTGGGGTTTTTTGTTCAACCCAAAGAGACTTTTTGATACTGAAACACACACATACAAAAAAAAAAAAAGACGTGAATTAAGTATTTTAACCTAAAACAAAAATTCAGTCTCTTTTTGCTTGCGGCTCAGCAAGCTCCGCACAAGGCACTTTGCACCTCTGCTCCTTGCTTGTCCTTTGTGAAATGGGATTAATGCTGCTCCCACATTTT
>NW_009648710.1:495438-519805 GCF_000708025.1 Charadrius vociferus | reverse complement strand
GCGGGGTGTTCGGGGGTGCTGGGGCGGGACCAGCCGGTCCCCGACGGCCGCCTCCTGCCAGGAGCGGCTCCGCAGTTGGTGTGCGGCCACCGCGCTCCTCTCTGAATGGCTGACTGCGCTTCAGCCGGGAGTGAAGTGATCCAGAAGTCTCTTACTTACCTCACAGCGAGCATTTGAAGCGTGTGAGAGGCTTAATTAATTAATACTTGTAAGACAGTGAGATCTCCTGAGAAAAAAAGCTATGAGGGAGTGGGGAAATGACAGCCAAGTGTGGCTTGTGGGGATTCTGGAATTTTCATTAGAGCTGGCTGAAAACTTTCTGTCAAAATACTAACTGGTGTGGTTTATCTCAGAGCCAGGGTTGGGCTTAGGCTTTCCTCCTCTCGGCCATTTATTACCCCAAAGAAGTGGATTATTGTCGTGTCTGCACGGTCAGGAGCTGGGGATCAGCCACAGGTGCCAAGGCAGGTAGCAACGTGTTTGAGGTCGGGTGGTGAACACATGCTTGGCTGAATTTTTCCACCAGGAACACAACAGTTTTGCGCAAATGTGGTGACTTTTCTAGCGTGGACAATCTAAATTAAATGTTTTGACTTAGTTCTACCCAAATAACATCCTTCTAGTTTAAAAAGTAAAAATAGCAAAACAAAACATCCCTGCACAGAACAGTGCATCTCCTGTCTCCGCACTCCCCGCTCTCCTGGCCTTCCTGCTGGTGTAAGTGCCGGGTATCTCCACTGGCCTGGACGGTGGACTGCTGGGCACTGCGTCTCGCTGCTGGCCGAGCAGGAGTCATGCCTCAGGGGCTGACACAGACCTGATGTCCCGGCCTGGCCAAAGCTCAGCTCTACCCAAAGCCAGGCTGGAGAAAGCCACTGTCATTTCTGTGCCAGCTGAGCTGCTGGGCTGGAAAAGTCATTCCTGTAAGTAAATGATTAGTAAACGATTCGCCTCTATCTGATGGCTCCATGGTCACCATCGATAACGCTAACACAATTTGTGATCATAGCCCAAGAGAAAAGTAGAACAATTTCCTTCCAAAAAGACCATCATTAGCTGGACTGATGTCAGCAGAGCCTCACAACTCCAAGGCTTTGACATCATCTCATAAATTAGGAAGATTTTCGGGCCAGACAACACTTTAGTAGTCTACGTGGGCATTGAAAGGCTGTCATAATGAGCCTTGTAAAACAAAATGCTGACTATAAAAAGGAGGAAACAACTGGTTGCCTTCAGCATTCAGGAGCACATGTGAGGCCAAAATCAGCTTAACAGATGTGATCAGATCCCGGCTCCTTTTAGCATGTGCCTGGAGTGAGTAGCTTTGCAGTTACTGATGGTAGTGGTGAGAAGAGACGCCTGCCTAGGACGCACGGGAAGCGGTAGCACAGTGAGGAGATGAAGCGAAAAGAAACTACAAAGTCTTGCTGTCAGAGGGAAGTAAGGTTGCAATGACTAATCAGGTGGAATAAGTGTCTCTTTGCTTTGCAAACAAATCATGACCTTAGTTATCTCTGCCCCGATCTTGCTTTCCCTGAAGTCAGTGCCAAAGTGTTCCTTGACTTCACCATTGCACAAGAGGCTCCAGCCTGTTTTGTCCGTGAGCAAGACCCTGGCCCGTGCCAGTGACCCGTGCGAGCAGCGGGGTGAGCAAGTCAGTACGGTTCCCCGTGCCAATGATACAGCTGATCTCACGGGAAGTTACAGTGCCAGTGCTTTTAGCCAGTAAACTTTTGGGCAGCAGTCATGCAAATGTTCAGATTTTTTAAGATATGCAAGTAGCCCAGGAAAATCAATGGAATCACTTAGATGATTAAAATTACTTTGTCCCAAGTGTTTCTAGCTTCTGTACAGGTCCTTGGTCTGTGGGGGTGGCTGGTACACACATCTGTGCGCTTGCGAAGATTAGAAAAAATACTTTTTCATAAAGAGAACTTGCTCTGCTGGAATGCAGAAAAGGTGACTATGAGTAAGGCAAGTTGTTATTTTCCCACTGGCGTGTGTTGTTCCAGGTCTCTTTATGTTGTAGCATAAAGATATTGTCTGGGAGAGACGCGAAGAACTGTTACGCCAAGCTCAGTGAGTCCCTGATGCTAGCAAGTGTGTTTTCTTTATTTTTAGTATTTCCTGGAGAAGGGCTGAATCCATCCATGTGCAAAAGATTGCAATTGACAGGGAGGGGAGGCAGGCATGTGTGTGAAGACATGTGCCTGGGGTGGCTGTGGTTATATAAGGGCTCTTTTGACATGGCCAATTACATAAAATGTAGTACTGGAAAGGAAGGCAGTAAATGAATGCAGAGAAGGAATCTGGTTGTAGCAATGCAGCCTGCATCACCGCAGGTGACGGGAATGAAGCCGAAGAAGGGTCACCGGGTTCATTGTGGTTAGGCCTCTCCAGTAATCCCCGGGTGCTGTGGCTTTGAGCAAGCGCAGCGGGAACCCTCCTGCGGCAGCCCCTGCCTTGGGTGGCCATCGGCCGCCATATGGCAACGCCTCTGCAAGCACTGGGGAGGAATGAGGCCGTGAAGCATCCCAGTTAATAAGATGCAGTCTTTGGAAAGCTGTTTCTTTTGTTACGTTTTAAACAGAAAGGTCCTCCCCGAGCTGCAGGACACATGGCACGGCCAGTTCTGCAGCGCTGTGAGGAGGGAGACATACGAGGGCTTGTTTAATGGTGCAGCGTGTGCACAGCCCAGAGAGGACATACGCAGGAATGCCCAGTGAAGCATATGCTCCGGCTGCGGGAGCTCAGCCCCCGGGGCAGGATCCGCAGCTCTGAAATCCCCAGAGCTGGCACGTGGGATTAAGAAAGGTTTTTCTCAGTGAAAATGAAGTTCAGACTTGTCTGGGTGGGCAGTAGGCGACCTGCCCAAATCCAGACGTGGACTCCTCTCAGCACACGAGGAGGGCTTCACCACTAGAGCATGCTCACTTTTCTCCACAGGTAACACTCTTGCTCTGGCATCACCGCTGCCTCCCTGGTGTAATGGCACTGTGCCTGCTGGAGAGAAGGGAGAGAGGACGGAGGTTTTGTGCCACTTGGCCCATCCTACTGTATTGCAGGCAAGAAATCAGAGATCTCCCATGAGAAAGGCATGATGCGTATATACTTTGTGTGTTTTAACCTATGTCAACCTTTCCAGGTGTAACGTCCAGCACAAAAGGTCACAAAGGGCTAAATTTTGTCCCTAGAGCAAATATATCGTTGTCTGCTGTGCAGTTTCCAAAGAGCCGTGCTGTCTGTGCAGCTTGCAGCAGGGCCTCGGGGCGTAGTGACCGCTCTGTGACACAGCTCTTCCTCGTGAGACTCCTCGGTTTTGCAGTTCACTGCTGAGGACCACGTTTACATCTTCATATTGGCACAGTCACCAGGGTCAGCAGCAGGAAGGAGCACCCCAGTTGTGGGGTGGACATCAGATTTGGTGGGGCTTCAGGAGGTTGCCTGCCCCAGGGAAACACGTGTTTACCAACTTTTGGTTGGTAACCACCAGGGTGAACTGAGGGATCGGGGCTTTTATCCCCAAACTACCTGCTGGTGCATGTAAGCGTGACACGCTCTGTGTCTGTCTCACCATCGGCTGCAAACGTGAAGTGCAAGCTGGCCAATTTTAGCGCATTTCCAACAGATGGTGCTACGATGCCACTGAAAGCTAAATGCATGCATGGAAGAGAGATTTTAGAGATGGTTCCCTACTCCCCATGCTTTCCCCCATGGTTTCCCAGTTGAATTGCACTGGGTTTTGTTTTCCCCACAACAATCTGCAGAGACTTTCCTTAGCTTCAGTGTTTACCCCTAACAGCCCAAGAGGACACCGCCTAGCAGGAGCCAGCCTGCACATCTTCCACCTTTCTGGTCACTCCATTTAATTCACCTTGTTTCACAGACAAGCTGTGACGCACCACAGACTGATGGCACGATTGATGTGGACATCCCCACCCAGTGATGTGGGAGCAGCTATGCCACATGCCATCAGCATGGGGGCTTCAGCCAGCCCCTCGCCACACTGTGTGGCTGCGTTTTGGCATTGCCACCCCTCCTTCTGTCAAAATGTTATTTCAGTCTTTTCTTTCTTGAGATAGTGGCAGGGCTTTTGATGTCCTGGGGCTTTGAAGACTCATGGGTTTTAGGGTTGACAGCATTGGGGTCTTCATGTCAAGCTGTGATGAGCAGTTATGTTGGCGAGGGAGCCATCCTTGCCTGGATGGTTTGGCTCACAGAGGGATGTTTCTTGTGTCCTAACTTTTCTTTCCTGATGCCTTTAAATCTTCTGCCCCCCTGCTCATACTGGAGGAGTGATAAGGTCCTGTTGCATGGACCTTCCCCCGAAGACATTTCTCTAGCTCTACAACCACTGGGGAACAATAAAGGTCATGTACCACCTGTGGGAAGGCTGCCTCCCCTGCCAGCTGCTTGTCAGGGCCTGAGCACAGGTCTTAATTGGCCCTGACCAGCCTCACCTGGAGCCTCCCTTTCTTCCACCAGTGGGCTAGGACCTCTATTTAAGCTCAGCCCAGGGGCCATAGCCCCTTCCTGAGCTGTGTTGTAAGGGTGGTGGTCTCCAGCTCAGCCACAGCCATGCCCTGCCTGGCCAAGGAGCTGCTTCATTGTTGTGAACTTGCCTGGTGATCTCAACTCTTGCTGGAGCCTGGTCGTGGTCTGCTCACCATGCTCAGGTACCACGGGGTGGTCCCCCTGCCCTGCCAGCTCTTCTTGTGCTTGGTCCAGAGGGTGCAGCTGGCCCTCGCCGTGCCCTGCCACTGCTCGTGCTCTGCTTCTGAACCCAAGGGATGCTGCAGATGCTTCAGGCAAGGGAAGAAGCTATTTATGTGGGGAGGAGGTGGTTTGATTTAATGAGCGCTTGGGGACGGTGAGAAAAGTACATCCCTGTGTGTGCTGTTAGTACCTACCCGCCTGCTCCCTGCTGTCCTTACTCACGGGAGCTGTGCTTGAGCGGCTTAGCGTCTCCTCGCTGTTGGCCTCCTTGGAGGTGCAGGGTGCCTGTCTGCTGCCCCCCTCTGGACCCGCTCCTGTTTCTGCACGACTTTAGAAACTCAAGTTTCCCTCTGATGTGCTCTGATAAATTTGTGCCAGGGAGCAAAGCTCACAAAGAATTTGTGAGCGGTGGAGGGCTTACCACTTGACAGTGCGGGAATCGCTTTGGGGATGAGCTCTGGGCTGAGCACTCGGCATCGCACCGGGCAGCTGCTGGAGCACCACGTGAAAGTTTTGGTGGAACAACAGCTGTTCACTATTTTGAAAGACTGTTGGGGTCAATATGTGTAAGTTTGCTTCTTATCGTCTTAATTTAAAAGTGATATCCTTCTTCTATTTCCCTTCTTCTGAAAGATTTGATACTTTCAAAGCACTTCACAAACAAATCAAGTAATCTTTAGGGGCTGCCAAAAAATGATCCTGGGGAACTGAACTGAAACTGAGCTTTTCTGATAAGGGCTGGAGACTCTGCTTCTTGCCTCAGTCTCAGCGAGCGCACAGGTAAAATCAGCAGTGGTTTAACACTGCTGTGTAACGTTTCTACAGCTCTGCCTAGCAGGGGTGTTGTGGCTGCACTGAGAGTTACTGCTGGCTTTAGTGCAAGCAGGTAGGTACCTGTTAGTTCCCACGGTCTTGCGCAGAGCCTGCGCTCTCATGCTTGAATGCGGAGACACGCAGTCGCGTGAAAGGTTATAAATGCTCCGTACCTCACCGGCCCCGACCTCGCGGCTTGGGTGCAGGAGGGTCTGGGGAGAGCCATCCCGCATGGCAGCAGGCAGAGGGGTCAGCAGCTCCCTAAAGGGGAAGGGCTACTTAAATATCAAAAGAAGTCGGTAAGCTTTAAGCAACAACGGTGGTTTTGCTGTGAAGTCTGCAGCAAGAAATTGCTGTGGGTGCAGGGCCAGGACCGCAGGCTGGAGAGGGCGGCGAGTGCCACCTCCTGGCACATGGCCTCGGTGGCAGAGGGGACAATGTGTCTGCGAGAGCGCAGTTAAACTGGTGCATCCTGAGGAATATACAGTCATGTTGTGCTTGAGACTTAAACACCGGGACTGCGGCATGGCCGGGTGAAGCTGGCCCTGGTCTGGGAAGGGGTGCGTGGACCGTCCTGTCCCCACTCCCCTCAACCTGTCCTGGCAGCGAGGGGCTTCCTTGCCCGGGCTCGGAGCGGGGGGACACCTTTCTCCCTGCACGCTGACATCACGCCTGCTTTTGGTACAGCCTTGCTCAGGAGTATCTGCAGCCTGAGGATGCCTCAGGGAGGCGCAGAGGAAGGTGTGTGCCCAGAGAGAACACTGCAGACATGCTGCGTGCGGTTCGGGCAAAGCCTGTGTCGAGCAGGGTCAGGGGTGTGCTGTGGCACACTGTGCCATGACATCCGCTTGGCCCTAGAAGTACTCCTGGTCCTTCTGTGGGTGGGATTGATGGGTCTGTTCCCCCCACCCCGCCTTTAGCCCCAGACATGATGGGAACACCCTGGTGTCCAGTCTTGCTGTGGTGTGATGCTGAGTTATGGTGACTTTAATCCTGGAGAGGTGGTAAGGCAGAGACAGCAGATGTGGCAGGGGTGTTAATGGGGTGGGTGGTGCTGGGAGCAGCAGCGGAGGGATGTTTTCTGCCTTGCTCGGGTTGCTGTTTGCCCGAGTGCAGACCTGCACAAACACTCCAGCCTGCTCACATGCCTTCCGCGTGCTCCCTGCGTGCTGGTTTGGCGGGGCAGTACGTCCTTGCAGCCTGCCTGTGCTGCAAGATGAGTTTGCTGTTGTTGAACAGTAGTAGTGCTTAAGGAAAACAATAGGGAAAAATATGAAAATACATCCAAATAAAGACTTGAATATTCAAATTCCCTTTACAGTAGTTCATTATGTCACTACTCAGCCCCCTGCAAAGCCTGTGTGGCTCTTGACACCAGGAAACACTGCTAGGATGAGGTGTGCTGGAGCCATGAGTCTCAAAGCATCGATCAAATCCAATTATTAAGAGATCCAAAAAGCAGCTTGGGCATTGATCTGTGAGCTGACAATGGTGTGCTGGTTGGCCAGGGCTTTGATCTAAATGAGCACCCCATCTTTCAGATGCAACTTCATTCTCTTGCCAAAACCTGAAATTGCACTTTTGTATCTCAAGACTATGAAACTGATTTCTTTTCAGGTCATATGCACCCCTGAAAAGCAGAGACTTGGCTGATTTTCCAGAAACCCAAGGGAACCCTTGAATAAATGCGCAATCAAGTGATCTGTTCCCCTAATTAGTACCGATAGTAAAATTTGATCCCCACCTCCATGTAGAGGAAATGATGCATGTATCAATTCACCCTAATTTAGTTGAAATTACCTGGATGTATGCATGGTCGCACTTTGGAATAGTAAGAACGTTTTGGCTGTATTCTCGCATGAGTATTTTCCCAGTGGATGCAGTCTCACTGCATTCAGAAAAAAAAAAAAACCAAATGACTTTTGAATACTGTATCCCTTAAACAAATGTCTGTTAAAATTATCCTTAATTTCTTGAGCTGAAGTACCATCCTGGAGGGAGAGCCCTGGCAGTGGTGATGGTTTTATTGTACTTTTGTGTGGCAGGTGAAAAGCTCAGCAAGGCAGCCAGTCTCCTTTCTTCCGTTCTTCTGCCTTTGGCCTTTGAGCTCCAGCTTGTAGCACAATGAGACCAGAGGAAAATACCTGCTCAGCGGGGTATCGAGCAGTAACTTATGCCGAAGCCAGCCTTTGTCACATACCACAGCTTTCAGCAGAAGCAGACTGCCTCATCTGACCTTGTTCCTTGCATCCTGCCCTTACAGCAGCAGCAGTGGGCCACAGCTCCGGTCTCGGTGGGGCTGAGGTTTCACTCTGCCTCCTGGCTTTTGGGATTTGGCCCCTGCCTGCACAGGGAAACACTGAAATCTGGTGGGTGTCTGCACAGGGTATTGCTCACACAAAGCACCAAAGCTGTGGGGCTTGCTTGCTACACCTGGTGCTCTGTGTGGACTTTGGTGGTTGGGATCTCGGCTAACGCATCCAGGATTGATGTTTGCAATCCTGGAGCAACTGTGTCATTATTCATGTGGTTCTGCTGCTGCAGTCATCTGAGCGGATGACTCTGCCTCACATGGACCTCCCACAGATGGGCCCCTTGGAGATTCTCATCTCTGCTAGTGTCACCGTGAACTCACCTGCTTTTGATCCAGTGTGTCTGCACTGGCCCTCAAATTCCAGCCCTGCAGCCCCTGTTAGAGATGGGAAACCTCTGATTCAGGGAGGTCTGACAGCTAAATTACATTCTTCAGGTTTTCAGGCCTGTTGCTTGTGTCTGATTTGATTTCTGGCTACTCCCAAGCTGCAGTTGTCCTGGAGGGCTGTGAGTGGTGGCCGGCCCTCCTGGGAGCACAGCGCGTGGGGGGGAAGTTTGGCCAAGTTGCAGTGATGGGACATGAGCCCTTTTTCCCGCCCTGGGTAAAGGATGGTGAAGGCAGGCGATGGGAAGTCAGGTTACAGTCAGCCCTTGCGGTGAGCAGAAGCACCTCCACAGCTGCCCTCTCCAGAGCATGTCCCCGAGACATCAGACCCCAAAGTTCAGGAGTTTTGCTCCTGATGGCTCCTTTGCTTGAGCACCACCTTCACCAGCAGGACAGTGGGTGATAAACCCCATCCCACCACGGGCTGTTTTGCAGAAGAACCGTGCTAACAACTGCCCTGGACTGGGCCCCGGGGAGAAGCCAGTTTGCCCCGGAGGATGCAGGTGAAGCATTGCTTTGCCGCGAGTCCTGTGCTGTCCCACGCCAGGACTGGTGGCACTAGGTGGCACCATTGAATTAGGAGCAACGAGAATGGGACATCCAGGACTTGAGAGCCAAGCAATTGTCTCCCAAGGGACCCAGGGAGAGGGAGAGCTGCTCAGGGATATCTTCTGCTGGGGTGTCTTCTGCCACGGCTTCGGTGTGTGTGCCTTTTCCTGGTACTGAGGGTATGTGCACCCCTCATGCTCAGAATAATTGAACACCAGAGCTGCATTTCACCCTGTCTCCCTGTGCTGCTGGCCCTTGGAGCTTCTCCTCTCTTCCCTGGTGAGAAGTGTGGGGACGGGTCCCAGCACAGTTGAAGCTGTGGGTTCGTCTGAGTGGGGGTAAAACACAGCTCCTGAATATCACTGCTGCCTCTTCATCCCCCACCAGCACCCCTGCGGTCTTCCTGGGTAATTAGCACTTCTGCTGGCAACTTGTGGTGGTGGGAAGCAGAGGTTTTTCCTTTCACCTGTTTTACTTTATCATCTTTCAATTTCCACCCTTTTATCTTGTTCTTGTCCAGTGTTACAGGGTCTTTGCTATAAACTACTGCTTTTCTCGAAGCCAGCCTGTACCCAGAGAACTCGCTGTGGGGATACTGACAGCGATGCAAGCAATAACTGCAAGAAGACCTACTCCAAAAAGATTTTTTCCTACAACATTTTTATTAAAATAAAACCTTAATCAAAACTTGCACTGGAACATCTAGTTTTTGAAATTGGAAACCAATACTTTCTGGGGGTATTTTGGTTGTAAATATTTAACATCACACTTCTGCTGTAGAACCCAAGTGTAAAGTAATAGAAAAATAGTGCTTGGAGTTGGAAGGGATAATAGACTATGTGTGGAAAATTTGAGACTAATTATGACAACTAATTCAAATAAGTTGCTAGAACTGAATAGTGATTAATTAAAAAAAATGCTATTATGTTATGAGAACAAACATGAAAAACATTCTTTTGTTGCAGGAAAAGTAATTGTTGCCCACTTGTTCCCCCTTGCTAATGCTGCAGCAATGGGGAGCAAACCCAGCAGAGCAGGGCTGTACTAGCCTGCTGCTGGAGGGGAAGGGGGCTCCTGTTTCTGGAGGATGCTACGGCAGCGGGTGGAACTAGTCACAGCTCCTTTGGGAAGTGCACACAGCCTGCGGTGAGTCCTGGGGCTGGTGGCAGCAGCAGCGTGAGGGATAGTGTGGCCTTGCAGCTCTGCATATTGATGAGCATCCTTATTTCAGAGTCAGCTGCAGCTTTTGTTGCTGTACACATCTTAAAAAAGTGGCTCTTCAGTGCTGGCTCAAAGACTGTGAGGATGAGGGTCCTGTCAGGTGGTGGGACTCAGCATCCTCTGACTCGTACTGGTGGAAGCTAAAAACTTTCTGGGCCTGGGTATAACCCCAGCCTAGGAAGGGGGGGCAGCAGGCAGCTTGTGCAGGGGCTCGCAGCCAGGGAGTCTGCCCTGCTCTCCTGCTGTTTGCATCCAAGCTTGGGAGTGCTCGTGGGCTGACTCTTTGAAGGTAAGTGGTGGCCTCTCAGCTAGTGAGCGCTAGCTCTGGAGCGCAGAGGAGCTCTACATTGACAACCCAGGTGGAAATGAGCTGCAAAGTTCAGGACTGAGCTTTTCCCAGTGTCTGGGTTTGTCCAAGTTGATGTTCTGGTTTGGATTAGAACCAAATCTTTGCGCATGCAGCTGTGTTTCAACAAAGATTGCTGTTGACCTGTATGCGCTCCACCTAGCGGAGCGTGGTGTCTGTTATGAAGTGCTGGCGTCCAGTCTCACAGGACCTGCTAGACTGTCTCAGCTAGGAATAGTTTCCTTATGATGGATATTTAGGGCTTCTAAACCTTGGGGAGACTGCCAGCTGCTCCCAGTGTCCTGGTGGCAGGAGGGGCTCTGGCAAAAGGGACCCACTGAGGCCATGTGGCAGACACAGAAGTGTGGAGATGGCAGGATTAGGTATGTCCCTGATGGATCTAGAGGTCTGTGTTTGTGCCTAGCTGCCCCCATAGGTACTCTGCAGCAGTGCTGAGTTGTCATCAAGCTGGGAAACCCAAGGTGGCTGGATGGGGGGAGACCCTAGTCATCCTCTCCTTCTACACTGCTGGCTGCAGCCTGAGCTGGACCAGCCCCAGAGCTGCCCAGGGAGGACCTTGGGCTGACTCAGAGAATGCAGTGTGAAAGCCCTATAGTTACTGCTAATATATTACTCAAAGCTTAGGTGGTTATTATATTTATTACATAAATACATTATCCTATTATCCATTATAGCACTGTAAGTATAAACTGATAATATGTCGTTATATGCTTAGGTAAGTTTTTCTACTTCTGATTCAGACCTGTCCCTCTAAGGAAAATCACCCTGGGTTCTTTCGTCCCGGTCTGCCTGCTGTCTGCTCCTGCCTGCCTGGCACCAACCCCAGCCTCGCCTGACTCCTCTCCTGGGCACCAGCTGAAATACAGTGGCAGAAAAAGAATATCTCATTTCCCCCTAAAATATAGAACATGTCAGTGATTTAGAGCAGTTGCTGCTGTTGATGTCAGTGCATGATTATTTAAGTTAAAATGTGTTTAGCATTTTGACTTCCCATTCAGAAAACATGTGACAGGGAATAACAATGGATGAGTAAGCACAAGTTTTGGCAGTTGGAATTAAAGATGTCGCCTGAGATTTTGCATCAGGAGCTTTTTTAAAACTTATGTTATCTCTTTAATGCCATAAAGTATCAGTTAATGCACTGAATAGACTGTCATATAGGGTATCGGGACCGTGATTTGGCAGTTTTCTCAGACTTTGCCTGTCAGCAGAAAGATATGCTCTTGGCATCTCTTCCGAAATAGTTCACTGAGGCTTCATTTTGGGGAGAAACAGATAAAGTTTTCAGTGATTAGATGAGGAGGACTTGAGAAACCAAACGGTGGGACTGATAAAAAGTGATGCATGATGGCGGGGGAAAATGCTCGGAGCTGCAAGGGTTGGAGCTAGAGACTCAGGTGGGGATGGAGAGAATCTGAAATGAGCTGAAAAAATAATTGGCACTATTTGTTTGTCTTTTCTTCCCATTTTGCTCTTTGCTGAACCTCTCACTGATTAGACAGACTGACCCATCCTTGTACCAAGAGCTTATTTCATCTAAAAAGCAGAGAAGAGGCACTGAAGTCAGAACTCTGTTCATTTGTGCGTGCCAGTAGGAGTATTTAGCACTGCCTGGTGTCAGTGACACTGGCTGCAGAGTTTGTGATCATAACGCTGCTTTCTGTAGCTGCTGCTCTCCACAGGAATTTCAGCTTGCTGGGTGTTGCCTCCTTGTCTGAGCTCACCTGTCTGCGGTTCCTCCCTTTACCAACGCATTGCTAGGTATGAACCTTAGCTTCAGGGCAGCCAGTGCTCAAACGAGACCCCGAGGAAAGGCTGGCACTTGGGAATACTTCCTTGTTGCTGTTTTTGGAGAAGCAGGGTGGTCTGTAGACCAAGGAAACCAATCTCCTCATCTCAGCCTTCGTCACAGGGTGGAAGGTGATCTTTTAGCATGGTGAGGCATGGAGCATGTAGAAGATACCATTCTTGAATGTCACTCTTAAGGAGCTAACGTATGGCAGTGGACACTGGTTTGTTACTGGAGGTGCACTCAGTGGTCTGTACAAAAGTGGCTTGAGTTAAAGGAACTGATCCTGAGGTCCCTGGGGACTTGCTTGAGGGTGGTAGCTTTGACAGGGGGT
Organism: Charadrius vociferus; assembly: GCF_000708025.1. Lineage (NCBI taxonomy): Eukaryota > Metazoa > Chordata > Aves > Charadriiformes > Charadriidae > Charadrius > Charadrius vociferus. The sequence continues at coordinate 507,318 of NW_009648710.1, read as the reverse complement.
GGTACTTTACCAAAACCATAGAAAACACCAGGCGCTTGTCCCAGTGTGGCGATGGATGCTCTGAGGAGAGCACGAATGGTTCAGCTTCCCCACGGAGTGCTGATGTTGGTGTCTGGCAGCTGCATTAGCCTCAGCAGGGTGTTGCACAGCACGTATGTCCTGGTGTCTCAGGATAAAGGAAAAAGAAATAATGATCTTGTCAAGGCCACTGTCTCAAAAACACTCTCTCCAGTCTTGCTCCATTTAGGTTCTGATGCACTGAAATCGAGCAGCCGCCCTGATCTGCTGAGAAACAGCCTGTGCTGCTGAAAGCCTCTCCGATCTCATTTTATGCAAATGTTCCCCATTCTCTGCATTAAGATGCTGTCCCATTTTTACCTCCTTTCCTTTTGAATAGTGCCTGTTTTCAGATCAGAAAGATGGGAAATGGGTGAAAAGACCTTGAGAAGTGTAAATGCTGCACTAAGGGCCTGTCAGTCTGGTCTGAACTAGGATGAATGCTCCGTGCTTGACATGAGATGGGCTGCCCATTTTTGGGAGGATGGTACTTCATTGAGAGGCTGCACCCAATTCAGTTATTGTCTTATGATTGGCACCCCCCTCCCTTCTAATCTAACTTGGTTAGACTTTCCATTGTTACAGCGCACACCAATTTGCTAAGTATTGTTCCGTGTTGTACGGTCCATCATTAGATTAGTATTAACTGCTGTATTGTCTTCTGATATATTTTTTTTTTTACCAGCTGAGATATTCTTTATAGGATGCCAAGTGATTTGATTGTGCTTTTTAAAATTCAGCCCTGACCCTCTATTCACTCAGCAATCAGTGGCCGCGTTGTTTCCCCAAACTGATGTATATATGCAAGAAATACTCTGAACGAGAGCAGTCTTTGATACTGCTGGGTTTGGTCCCAGCACAGACAGTGCCAGCCTCAGGTGTCTGTGCTCTTTTCCTGCTGTGATGCTGGGTCAATAATTAGCAAGTGCAAATGGACTTCCCAGCTCAGCCTTCCCTGTAGCTGTGTTAACCTGTCCTGATTCTACAAATCCAGGGCCAAGTGTGGTGCTTCAAGGGTTACCCTGCGCTGCCATGAAATGCTTCCAGAGGATGGCTGGTGGCTGTTGCAGCCTGATGGGCCTTCCCTTACAGTACCTGGCAAGGGTGTTTTCCTCACGCTTCATTCAGGTGAGTTTTTTATTCAGGGCTAGTAACAAACTAGAAACTTGTGACTAGAAGAGTGGTGAGGAAATATCTAGAGGGAAGATGGCAAAGGATCCTGTTGAGGAGATGTGTGCTGGAGGGCAGTTGCTGGCGGAGATCATTAAAGGGTGATTTTGATGGCATTAAATCGTACATTAATGAAGTGGCACAATGTTATGCTAATGAAGTTTCTTGATAGAAAAAGAAACTGCTGCCTTCTGTAAAGGGAGGGACTACTGCCTGCGCTGCCCTGATCTGACCTCCTGCAGACAGACACATCAAAGACAGGAGGTGACCTAGCTCTAGGAGTGGAGGCTCAGTCCCTCACTCTGAGCTCTTCAGGCCAGGTCTAGCTTAGGTACACAGACACATAACACTCCTTTTTTGCTTCTCTGGTCATGAATGGGAGAGCCAAATGGGGAGTTGGTCCTGAGTGGGTGGATGGACCCATGGCAATGCAACTGCTGGCCCTGCTGCAAGTCATTGTCCCATGGTCCGTAGATGTTGTACCATGGAGCTGGAGGACTGAGAGGGATGTGGGAGCTGGGGTTGGCCTCTGCAAGAGGAAGGCAGAGGGAAGGTGGCCTGTGCAGCTGCTCTCCACTCCACTGGAGGTGCTCGGTAGCTTTCACTATTCAGCACACATTGTGTCCTTCATGTCTGCACCTCCCTCTGCAGCCTATAACCTGCCCTTTGGTGTGTTATCAATCCTGCTCCCTGTATCCTGGCTCAGAGCGCTGGCCATGCGTGTTCCCAGGCTGCTGGAGGGCTTTTGGCAGCGGCGCTCCGTGCTGCTGAGCCATTCCCTCCGAGGGCTGTAGGACTGCCCTCACCAGCTCTGCCTCTTTCTCTGTTCACTTTGCCCCACCAAATCACAAAGGGACAAGGGAAGCAGAGTCCTTTGTGCAAGTGGCCCACAAAGCCAGGCCACCTGAAGTGTTTAGAAGGGGACTAACCTTTGGACAGCAGGTTTGAGCTTTATTAAAACAGCTGGAGCTATTCTGACAGTTGGCTCCCCTGGGCACTGGAGACAGATGAAACCGGTATGTGCTGCTAATTGCAGATGCTTATCTTGCACTGAGAGCTGATATCTTTTAAGGGATCAAGCCACCCCGCTGCCTTCAATGTGGGCAGGGCATGGCAGGTCACTGTGGCACGGAGATGCAATTAAGCAGAAGATTTCTGCATCCCTGTTCTCCTTGCTTAGCAAAAAGTGCTGGAGGAGCTTTCACTGTTGCTAGCTGTGATCCATCTCACTTTTTTTTTATTATAGGAAGAGTTCGGTGAGAATGTCGAGAGGGCTCAGATGCTCCTGGGACTGTGGCTGGGAAGTAGGCCACTTGCAGGGCCGCTGGGCAGAAGTTCAGCTCTGTGTGCTGGCAGTCCTTCTGAAACCCCGGGGAGGTGTAGAGCTTACGGCTGATGGTGCCTCATCAGAGGTCTGGGTTACTGTGCAGAGGAATGGGAGAAAATGGGGAGTGCAGAAACTGCTGGAGCATTAATGAACTTTGGCATTCCCTTTGTTTTCTGTGTGCTTTCCTATGCTGAGCCTAAGTGTAAACACAGAACATAAATACTTATCTGCTACTAATATTGTGTTTTCCCTACCCCTTCCCAAAGTCACACTGCTGTAGTGTGAACCCCATCATGTTAATTAGGAATAGACCAGTGCACCTCTGTTAGTTAAAAGGCAAGAAGTAGGAAGAATTTTTAATAACTACAGTGTCTTTGGGCTTTGTGCCAGCTTCAGTTTTAAACCTTTGAAATAAGTCTCTAACCTGTGCAGTGCAGACCATCCAATTATTTTTTCTTTTTGAACAGTAAATATCCATTGAACACAGATCTTTTTGTTGCTGATGAGGATGCTTCTTAAAATGAGATCCATTTTTTTCCTCCATATCTTGCTAGGGTGAAGAATACTTAGGAGATGCACTTCCATCAGCCTTGTGCTAAGTGGGTGGGGAAAAAAGATGGTAGAAGAGCAGCTGTTTAAGATGGGCCTTTAGGCTAAATGCATCCAGGCTGGAGATTTACAGGGCATTCGAATTAGAGCAATTTATCTGTAGAGGTCAGATGCTGTGCATTGTTTTCCTGTTACTGCATGTTGGAAATATGGTGCAGAGCAGGGTTGTGACTTTTTCAGGATGGTGTCTTTGTGACAGCCTGATCCTGGCTGCAGGGGTCGGACATCGTGTACCACAACATCTGTGGAAACGCAGAACTCTGGGGGGTTACCAAACACTTGCTGCTTTATTGGGTAAGATTTGGGTTCATTGTAATTTTATAAAAGCTGAGCCATTTCAGGGGAAACTCCCCATGTCAGCTTTGCGCTTTGGGAAAGCTGATAATTTTCTGCATGGAGGAGAAAGAACTGAGATTAAAATAAAATCCTGCCTGTCCTGGATGAACACAACCATCTGGTATCTCGCATCACCTTAAGCATTCTTTAAACTATAGCAGGTACTGCAGCTTTGGTTCCAAGCACAGTCTTTCAGAATGTAATTTTCTTAGCCAAAAAAGCAAGTTTTGTTCTCTTGCGTTTTCTTACGTAAGCAGGTCTGTCCTCATTACTGCAGACTTGTTGTTATTTTATTCTTGGGGGTAAGCAAAACATTAGCTGGAGAGTAGATTGTACAGCTAGAGAACAGGAAAGCTTCGATGTAACCTGGAGGAAGGAGCAATGCTGACCTGTGGAAAGGTATATTTAAGCCATTCATGTCTGTTCTTGCTTTGTAATATGTATGACTGAGAAGCAATGACCTAGCAAAACTCCTGAGGCTAGAGTCAGGGAAGTTCTGGTGACACTTCCCAAAACTGGTGCTGGGCCTTTTATAAGGCTGTGCTAAATGCATCTTCCTACCAAGCTTTGCTTGGCTTTGTTCTTCTCTCTCTGGGTGTAACATCACATCAAGAAACATCAGTCAGTGACTGTCTGACCCATGTAAGATGAAGCTAAACCCAAGAAAATGCATTGTCATCTGTTAAATAAAACCTGTAACAGGGGAGTCAAAGGAGGAATAACATCCCTGCTCTTCTCTACCTGCCTTGAAACTAATGGCACTAATATGCTGTTCTCTAATTCTGCCACAGGACAGTAGCGCTGCCCTCTTACAAGGATGTCAATCAAAGCGCTTTGCTGCAATAAACAATAACTCTATCTTGACATCTGATGGCAAGAGTTAGGAGGCTCAAAACTTTCCCAGAGGAGTAAGTAAGAAGAGAGCGTGTGAACAGAGCCAATACATTCTCCTCTCCTACTGCCATGATGAACGGAGAGCTGACATGATGAATCAGGGTGGTGGGTCTGAGGGTGATTAAGAAGCAGTGCCATTGCAGGACCTGCTGAGGCGTGAGTGTGGCTTGTGCTGTCCTCCCTGAGCAGGCTCTGTCTGGGCCATCTAATTTATTGCCAGCAGCACGGCTGCAGCAGCAGAGACCAGCAGAAGGTAACTTGTTAGGTACAGACCCTGCTCCCCAGGTGGGCTTTGCCAGCCGGGCTCCTGGCGGCTCTGCCTGGTGCGTATTAATTCTAGTTCAAGATAATTTAAAATTAGCTCAAGTACAATGCTTGAGTCTTACAGCTGACTCTTGCCGTAGCGTTTCCCTGGCTGTCAGGGAAGATGGTAAGGAGGTTAAAGGGCCATGTCTGCAATGTCACCTTAAGCATGTGCAGTTTATTTAGCCTTCCTTAACACAGGTGCCTACTGATTCCTGAACCCCAAAATACATCCTTGCTGGCGTTAACACCATGTCTAATAAACTATCAGGAGTCACCTGTGAGGTGTTTGTTCTGCTAATCTTTGCTGTGCTATGTGGATATCCATATAAACAGTCAAATCTCTCCCTGAAGTGAAGTCATCCTCAGCAGTGGTCATCTGAGGAAGCCAAGAAGACACAATTAACAAGGTGACTTTAGAAGACTTAAAAATAGGTCTGTGAAAATGCTTTTAAGGACCCGGAAAGACTTATGTCATCTTGCTGGGGCATTGGGGGCTGTGTAGGGGAGAAAACTATATGGAAAGGTGAAACGGAAAGTAAAATGGAGCACAGTTCTTTTTTAGCTGTTACTGATTGTTTTAAGTGTTTTGGGGTCAGCAGAGATCCGGGCTTTTCATTTGATTATAGCACTGAGCAGGTAGTTAAATCACACAAATGAGAACCTTGTGATGCTTTTAAATAAACAATACATGCAATTTAATGTTTGTGGCTTGTAAGCGCTACAAGCTTTGTTACTGTCTTTAGAGCATGGGTGTGTGGTTTATAGATCGGTGGTCAGTGATGCTCTTAACTGAATGGGAGTTGTGCTGATGAAATCTGGATGCTCCTGTGGCATGAGGGCTGTTCTCCTCAAGAACAAATTGTTCTGATGACTTTCTAGCTCTTCAGAAGCCCTCTCTGGATAAAGCCCTGGAGAAGTCCAGGTTCATATTTAAAGATGTGTGTGGGGACCCAACTACTTTGAAAATGAGACACTTCAGGTTGTTTCTGAGCATGTGCCTTTGAGCGACAGACCCTGTTTCTATAGCCTTGACATGCAAGTGACCAGTTGGTGTCTCTGGTACAGGACAATTTTTGTACAGCTTAAGATATGTAACATGCAGGTAAAACACAAACATGTACCTTTGTGGTGTATTGTACGTGCTTCATGCACAACTTAAGAACACACACGTTGTATGTGACTGCTAGTTCACCATCACATGGAGAACATTCAGTCTAGTGTGTAGGTGTGTGTCAGCTCGTTAGAAGTGGCAATTTTCAACTTGGGGAGAAGCAGAGGGTGGATGTTGGTGGGTGGATCTGTAGGTATCTCTTTGTAATACTTCCTATTCTGTGGGTTAGTTGCCCTTGAAGCTGGAGGCATCAACAAGGCGCCTGGACTCACTAAGGCTTTCTGTTGCATGATCTGTGGTCTCCTGCTCCTCCCATTCTCTCCTTTCTCCAATAGACATGTTTTTTAGTCCATCAGCAGGAACTGGCTCATACAGAGATAAGCTGAGACCTCCTTTGCCGAAGACCTGCTCATCTGACTTTTCCAAACTCAACTGCTGTTATCTGCAGCTTTTTACTTTCCCTTCTCTTCTGGCTTTCAATTAAATTCCTAAGCTACTTTGTGAAGCGGTGGGCTTTTGTTGCTCTGGCAACTGGAGCCATGGTACGTTACGAACTGATTTTTTTATTTATTTATTTTTGTTCCAGGCTTGCTATAGCTCTTGTGTGGAACTGTCTTCCCATCGGTTTCAGTGGCTCTGCAGGTTAAGACTAACTGGTGGTAGGGTCTGTGGGCAGAGGATAAGCTGCAGGGGGCTTATGTGCTTCACACAGCCAGCACAAAAGAAGGAATTTATGGACCTGAAGATGGTGTTGCACAAAGATTAGGTCCAGTTCTGTCTCTTGGTGGATCCTTGCTCTGCTGAGAACAGAAGGGGCACCTAGTCTGACCTGCTCTGTGCATGCCCTGTGCTGCTCTTGCCTAGCCTGTGCTGGGACGGCAGCACCTCCTCTAGGCTGTCATTACTGTTGAGCTACTGGCTCTGGATGGTGAAGGATTTCTTCTTAAGACACTTGGTGATTTTTCTTTGCTGATAGTCAATGATACTCTGCTCTGCCTTTAGCCTGCTGAAGTAACCAGTCTTTCTTGCAGGCCAGATGCTGGTGGCCGGTCTGTGGCAGAGCGGTCTGCACACAGACTTCCTTCCTCAGCAACGTGAGAAACACTGAGTAGGAGTAACATCACTGAATGAGTTTGGTTGGGGAGCTGGGCGGGTTGATGGTAATTTCCCAAGCCAGTAACAGTTAGGCAGCTGTGACAGAGGTCTAACAAATTAGATTAGTCTCTCCTTCTCTTTCCTTCCCCCCTCAGGCCCTTTTACAGTAGTTTTCAATTTATAGTGAAGACCAGAGCCTTTCACCTTGTGCCTCGTGAGGATGTCTCTGCCCAAGATGTATGGTACCCCATGTGCTTTGTCGTCTGGCTGCTTTTACTGTTTGAAGCAGACCGTGAGAATGGGGAGATATTCCAGCACAATGTTCAGTTTTCCCAGAGAAATGGAAACTAGCAAATCAGATGATAAAACATGTTTCATACCAGCATAAAGAGAGCAAAATGGAGGGGGAAAAAATAATAATTATGGGGTGGCAGGGACAAGTAGGAAAGGAAATAAAAAAGCAATTGAACCCTAACCCCTCCCTAATGATTTAAAGTAATGCAGTATTTAAAGCAGTGAATGGTGCTGCTGCCTGGGTCCTCATTCCCCTGGGGACAGGCAGTGGGTGGCAAGACAGGGCAGGTCTCAGTAACCCCTAACAGCAGTGGTGTTAGTCACAGGTGTGTAAGCAAGAACCTGAGCTGGGACCAGAAATGACTTCTATTCCCCCAGTGCTGCATGGAGCAAAACCTGTGACTGCTGCCCGGTGTCGCAGGGGAAGCCTTCATCCGGAGGCAACAGTGTGTGTCCTATTCCCAGTCCCACAGAGTCACCTAAGCCCCAACCCCAGTTCTTCACTTCCACCTTTCTCTTGGGGTTAAACACAGCAACAAGAAACGCATTTACAGCCCATGGACCTAATCCCAAGGTCTTTCCTCCACCATCTGGGTTTTATCCCTTCCCATTTGTTATCCTTGCTGCTGCCAGTAAAATGCATGCTGTCAGCGTCTAACTGTGCCAGATGTAGCATTTTATTTCCAAAATTATTTTAAAACCTAGTTTGTTTTATTCTCCATTAAAGAATTTTTTTCTTGGTAAGGAGGACAAAATAAATTATGATCTGGGAATAAAGAGGTTGTATAAAGGAAGGGAAAAGTTTTGAGTTTCCTCACAAGTAACATCCAACAGAAGTTATCCCTGTGCTCTGTGTTCCTGCTGTGCCGTTACAGGACTAGCAGCCTGTCTCAGTAAGTCCTACATTCCCTTGTTCTCTTGCCTAGACATTGGATCAACGTGTCTTCTCTTGAGCTAGTTTTTGTTGATCTAGGTATTTCCCTCACTCTAAACTTTGGGTTTAATGAGATGAGCCTGGAGGACTCCTAGCTGTATTCTCCATGCTGTGCTCAGCTGTCTCTGCCACATCCTTTGAGTGGGTTAACAGATGGGACAGACAATTTTGCCCCGGACCTGCCATCCTGAAAGCTTCCCTGGGCTATGAGTTGGCTCCACAAGTCTAAATGGGAGTCCCCCTGACAGATAGCTAAAGATCTGCTGCACTGCTGGGAAACATCACCATGAAGGTGGAAACCCGAGCACTTCACCCCGGGAACACTAGGACAAAAGACTTTCTTGACATTTTTTTTTTTTTCCAAGCAACTTGCAAGCACACAACTATTTTCCATAGCTGGAAAACAGGCAAGAACGTGTGAGTAAACCTGAAGCAACCACTGGAGTGCTATCTTTTAGGGGTTTTCTCCCTCTTTATCAGTCAAATCTTCCATCGGTGTGGTCCTGTCTTATTCAATTAAACTTGTAAGAAATTTGACTATGCATTTCATCTCCCTTGAACAGAACTGCAAATTGGGACCATATGGCTGAATTAACCTCCTGAGTAGAGTCACAGGATAACTTTTCATTGGAGAGGGTGGCTTTGGTTGCTTTTTTTTATTCAACTGTTTTTACAAGGCAAGCCCAAGTGCTGGTGTGTAAGTGAGGCTGACTTGCAGATGAAAACTAATGAGTGAAATTACTGCATTAATGAAGAAAATGCTACTAGCAAGTTGTGAAAAGTGCTTTAATCATAATTAATAGGACAAAATTAAAACTGAACTTTATCTCTTCTCTGGTGTTTGAATTAATAATTAAGTTTAATATTAGTTATGGCACTTCTTTGCATCCTCTGAAGTACCTGTGACAGGGCAGTCAGGATAACACAGCAGTTCTAGAAACATCTACAACACCACATTCACAAACTTTAGGCTGGAAGGAATGTTAGGGTCAGCTTGTGCCCTCCTGTATAAATAACCAGTCCTATAAGCAGTGGGGTGAGATGCAATGTGGCATGGAGCATTCAGGTGCAGCGTGTTGTTACACAAGATGTAGTTAGCAGTCTGATGGGGCAGATGCTACAGCTGCTTCACGAGCTATTTCTTCTACTGTTCAACCAATCTGTTTTGTATTAAACGTGCAAGCTATTTCTCATAAGTTTAATTTATCGTCCCTTTAAAGCACTGCAGCTGTCCTGCAAAATATAGGCCAGAGGATGCTGTCTGCTGATTTATTTTTCTTATCCACCTTGAGCTACAGGCTAGTTTCCACAAATATTTGATTGTAAGATAGTGTAACTGCCCGCGGAGGTTGGGTGGTGGCGGGTGTGATCCCACATGGTTTGCTGTGGCTGTACTTTTTCTCAATGCTCAGCTCCCTGATCGCAGATGGAGTGCCTCCTTCTCCCAGCTTTCTGTTCCACGCAGATATGTTGAAAATACTTCTCCTGGGGGTGCCTGTCTTGTCTTCAACCTTCCTTCAGAACGTACCTGGGAAATGAGGAGTATGTGAATGTGTGCCCAAAGCTGCTGGGTGCCCAGAAATTACAAGCAGTTTTGTAGCACTGGGTGTTGTAACGAACAAGTTCTACAATACAGTCTGAGGATGGATGGGAAGCCCATGGGCAAAGCTGATGGCCTGGAAGAGAAAAGTGGTTAGAAGATGGCAACTTTTATATCTGAGGCCTCTGCTCCAATCACTGCTGCATAGTTGGGCTGGCTGATGTTGGTGACAGTGAGGTGTGTTTGGCTGCTATCTCTCTGGGACTGCTGAGGGATGCTGATACCAGCACCTGGTTCTGCCCACTGTGTTTGGAGCCAGTGGGACTGCGTGATGGTGGGTGAGGGAACTGCTGCTCTGAGGTCACCCTTGGCTCCCAGCTCAGCCTTCCCTTAGGGAGCAGCCCTGTGCTGACGGCTCCTTGGCACAGAGCATGCTATCCCAAAAAACGTGGGTTAGGGAGTTGGTCAGATAACAAGGCATGATTCTGAAACTGCAGAAGTCTTTGCTCTCCTGACTTGAAACTCTTCCATGGGAGCCTAACTAAGAGGAAGTAAATGTCTTTTTTAAAAAATAAAACAAGAGAAATGCCTAGAAATTCAGGAGGTGCGGGCTGTGGTTCTTGTTGCATAAGGCTGGATGGAACTGAGAGTGGGATGGAAACAGGGAGACATCTCGTGCTGCACTGGAAGGGGCTTACAGCGGAGAGGAGATGTGTTGTCTCTGTTGACCCACAGTATGATAACCCATCTCCCAACTTGAAAGCTTGTGTCTGAAGAGCTGTGGGGATTGAATAAGTACTCCTGCTTCACTTTGGCCGGCTGTCTCCCATGTGGAATGTGCCTTGCATATGTATGTTGTGCTTTCAAATATGTCCACATTCAACATGAAACTGATGCATGTCATGTAGGTTAAAAGATGGGAGATGTGAGGAACCTGAAGCCCTCATCCAGTGAACAGTGCATACTTGTAACTGCTTAAGGAATTAGTGCTCTTAACAAGGCCGCTCTCACCTCTGCAGGAAGATGGCTGAGGTGAACAGTGCTGAGAACAGTTGTTTTCGGAAGGGTCTCTGCCTTTGCCTGCAAGTGCTGGTGAAGGCTCATATTATGTAGAACCAGTGGTGAATGCATTGTTTGGAAGGACTGCCAGGAATAGCTCTCTCCATTTCTGGCTTTACAGGAGTATCTTCAAAACCAGCAGTAATCTCAGGCAATTCCTTACCTCTTCCACCTCTTCCTCCGATGCGCAACTGCAAACTTCCTTAATGTTTGCACTGTTTCTGTGTTCTTTGAATGCTCTGTGAAGGTGTAGCAAACTATAAGCAACCGTTACAAGTTGGTAGAAAGTGAGCTTTGAGTCTACAAATGCAAATATTAATCCTGAGATGGTTATTGTGTTGTCATCTAGTCAGCGAGTAAACCGCTATTGAGTTACATGTCAAATATAAACTGTGCACCAAAGATTTGAATTTCAAATCCGACACACTTGCAATGCAGTGCTCATAAACAAGGTACAGATCAGGAATTAGTCACCAAAACCATTGTGACTAATTTTAAATAACAAGTTAGATGGGGGGAGAAAAATCTGCTCAGAGATCATTTGCAAGCTGAAGAAAATAGTCTAAAAATTATTCATCAAGCTTATCAAGCTTTATTCTTGAGTAATGTTGTGTCATCATTAGCAGGTGGTGGGAGAAACGGCACAGCATACCATAATTAGTAATAGCCACGTATTTTTGACACGTTTATCTGGGTGATTTACGCCCAGATGGTTTTGAAAATGGAATCAAGATAAAATACAACTTCCTGGATCAGAATTTGCTTTCTAGTTAATGCGTTAATTCAAAGCTCATTATTGTTCAAAAAAATATTCCAGATTACTAAGGAATAGTATTAAACGTTGGGATCGTTCCAGCTTTATCATTGGATTTCTTTAGGTCAATATTGCACATGAGCACTGTCACTGGTATGTGTTATAATGCCATGTGCCTGCTTACAAAAATTTTTCTGCTTGGTGCTGATGCTCACCATGTAGTCTTGCCAAACTCTGACTGCTGACCCTCAAAAGTTACCAATGACTTAAAATGGAGAAGACATTTGGCATATTCTGTGACAGGAAGTGCTATCAGCTTTGGTTTGAAGGATGCTTAAATAGCTGTTTTCCCATGAAGGATTGCTGGGTAGCACAGTATTGAACGGGAAACAGC
>NW_009648710.1:450804-495420 GCF_000708025.1 Charadrius vociferus | reverse complement strand
CAGATGGGCCCAACCCTCACTTAAAGAAGTAATGCTTATTCATGAAGCGTGCTTGCTGGGTCACAGTGTTCTCATTTACACATCTGTAGCTTTTGCTAATATGATTTGTCTTTCAAATAGCCTTCAGTTCCAGCAAACGTCTCTACAAGTTGGCTGAATCTCTTGACCTGGCATGCTTGGACATCTTTTGCAGCAGAAGTGCTCAGTCTTCTAGGAAATCTCCAAGTAATTTCCTTCCCTTTTTGTCCCCATGGGCAACCCTATAATCTTGCTTTGCATACATCATAGGCCTATTTGCACTGCAAATGTGCAGAAATTAATCACTGTTCTAACTGACGAACAGTGGGTTTTGTATCACCCTAAGTTTAGATATCTGATAAGTTTAGGATAGCTGTCTACTGGCTATAGGAGTGTAGAGAGAAACAGCTCCAGATCCATCACATCCCAAGGGAACTATCTGAATTGCAGCTACTTGCTTAGACTGTGATAACTATTCCCTACTTAGTTAGATGAGATGAATTTCACCATAGATTTCCAGGTGCCACCCGTTGGTGACTAGTTGGTATCTAAACATAGATATGAAATAACTTGGCTCTGTTTTGGTTTATACACTACAGTGGTGAGCTTGGAGTTCATACCAGGACCTAATGATGCTTTTCTTTGAGGGCATACAGGGATGGGAACAGACACCCTGTGTTACCTGGTGTTCTCTGTTCCTCTGGGCCAGCCATCAAAGGTGAGGAAACCTGCTTTTGGGAGATTTGGGTGTTTGTCAGGAAGTCCTTGTTACTGGGAGACAAATCCTCTCTTGGTGCAGCTGAGGAATATCCTGTCTCGCACTGGCAATAAGGAAGCGCGGAGAAGCACTCTAGATAGATAGGACTCTTCAGACACTGTGCTTGAAAGCAGGCTGCTTGTTAGAGACTGCCTTGAGAATCAGAGCTCTGTATTTGCAGAGTGACTCTGCACATTTATTTCAGTCATTGTCAGCTTAGCTCGTCAGGAAATCCCGACGACTGAAGTGGGCTCCTAGCATGAGAAATGTTTCAGAATTTGCAATTGGAAGCTTTTCTTCAGGTAGAGCAGGTGTTTCAGAAGGATGCTCACATCTATTTCCTGATATGAGTGTATTTGACTCTTAATCCTCCTTTCATGTACCAAGTCATTTCAGTTGGCTGCGTGGGGCACAGTGCTTCTCACCGAGGAGCGTGCTGTGAATTGCGTGGGGTTGGCTCCTGCTGCTGACCTCCTTTTCTATGCAGAGACCTACTTTATGGTCAGTCTCAGTGTGTGCAGCACCTACCTGTACTACCCAAGGCAGCTGGTTCTTTGGAGTAAAATCAGAATAGCAGCATAGATAAAGAATAGTATGTAGGGAGTTATAATGCAGACATGGAGGTGATACTATGGACACATTCTCCTGGAGAAAGGTCACTATGAGAAGAAATAACCTATTTGCCAAAAATGCAGTTACATTTAGGGTAAGCGTGCTTAAAAACAGTTTAAGTGAGACAAAAATACCCTTTGTATCTGGCTTAAGCTGCAAAAGAAATCCAGGTAAAAATGTTTTACAGTGAGTGGTCAGATCTCTGTGTGTTGCGAAAGTTAGCATCCTTTCAGTGAAGGAAGAGAAGGTTATGCTTCAATTTTGCATCCCGTTTCTTTTTGGGTACAGGGCCACTCTGGTGCTGTCACTCAGTTCAGAGTGGAAGAGGGATGTGTGCTGGAAGATGGGGTTTTGCAGCCCTTGGGGCTTATTCTTCTGCCTCGAGCTCCAGAGAAGAGATGAAGTGACGAATGTGTGCCCTTTTCCAAATGAACTCGGTAAAGCTTGTTCACAGGAATTCAAACCTCTGGTGAATAGCTTATTCCTGGGCAGAATGAGAACAAAGCAAAAATAACCTGGGGCAGAAGGTATCCTCCTGGGATGTGGGTGGGGGAGCAAGCCACCTCCCTGGGAAGAGCTGCCCTTGTCGCAAAGGAGGTTGTACTGTGTGGTATTTAACAGGGCGAGCAAACGCCAGCTTGCGAGGCACCTTAGTGGGCAGGGGGGAAATGCCTGCATCAGATTGAACTGCGGTTGTGTAGATCTGCTTAATCAAGCTCAGGTTTCTATTTCTAGATACTCTGATGCAAGAAACGTTGCTGTATTTTCTAGCAGAAGCATGGGTGGATGTGTTAAACCTCAACTTGGTAGAGAGGCCAGAGACAGGGAACCGGGGACAAGCAAATGAGAAAAACTTATTTCTCAGAAAGTGGAGGGTGTGAGGGGAAACCCCCATTATCTCTGGACTGAAGTTTGAAAGCCCACAACCCTCAGCTCCTCCTGAAGCTTTTTCAGCACCCATTACTTCCAGCTGAGCTGTTTGTCAAAGGTGGGTCTTTGGAAACAGATTAATAAAAGTTAAGATAGATATGCCACAAGTCTCTGTAAAACATCTGCCTTATCTTTATAAAATGAATTAACAAATATAAGCTTGAAAGAAATGTAATAAATTATTCAAAAACCTCCTATGCTTTTGAAATGCTAACAAGTCAAATCCTTTGAGACTGCTTGATCAGATTATGGTGTATCATACAGTAAATCTAATTGGTTATATCCAGTCCTGAATTATCAGATTTACTAGTTTGGCCTAAATAATTTAAGCAGGGCATGTAACATGAACTCTGTGTATAGCTGAAATCATGCCAAATTATTTTTAATTAAAATAAATTCACTTTTACAAAATAAGGAACTCCACCCAAATTCTCCACAGTTTCGGAGGTGGGATGTATTTGCTCTTTGACCAGACCTCTGCTCAGCAGCAGTGCTCATGGCTTCCTTCCCACTTTTTTGAGTGCCCAGCTTGAGACTGAGTGCCCAAATTTATGGAGTTGGTGCCTGGGACTTTCTGAGAACCAGACTTCTTTTAAGGCAAATACATAACCACAATAAAGACTAAATTTCAAATGGAGTTTGAATTCGTGTAACTTGATTGCTTCTGACTGAAGTATTAGCATGATATATGCACTAAAGTAGTTGGCTTCAGGACCAGCCACATCATGTGTGCGAGAAATGAGCTTGCTGTAGGACCTGCACCTTAGCACCTTCTACATACATTGGGTAGGACAGATCCTTGAACACAATTCACTCACCTTTAGGTCTGTGAATCATAGAATCATTTTGGTTGGAAGAGACCTTCACTTTCTTTATAGTGACCTAAATTAGAGAAGTATTTAGGTGCGTATCTATGTACTTTACTGAATAGAGCTGACTTCGCAGAATTAAAGCCAATTTAAAAAAGCAGCAGAAGTCCTTCTCTGCAATACATGGGCTCTATCCTTTCTCGTCAGCAACAGTCTCAGGGTGCAGATTCCAACCCAAGTCCCTCACAAAGGAGAGGGCCATGTCTTATGCTAACTGGGGGAAACCACAACCACCATGGGTTTTCAAGAGAGATGTGGATGTTACATGGGGCTCACAACAACGTTTGTTTTCACTGGAATATTTTTCTGGTTGAGAGGGATGTGTAAAATGTGGCGACTGTTTCCAGAGCTGTTCAGTTGCCCACCAGACTTCCTTCAAAGGCTTCAGCTGTGTTTGGGTTTGCGCCAGCATAAATCTGGCAAAGGGATTCCTGGCACTGCTCCGCACTTGGTTCTTTCTCACTTAATGCTTTCTTGCTTCCCATCTCTTCCAAACCGTGGGGACAGGCTGGCACAGGTGAGAGGGCACCCAGGTCTTACTTGGGACACAAATGTTGGGTGTGTGATGCTGTGCTGATTCTCTGTCCCCGGCGTGAGCCAAGCCGTGGGTGGGAAGGTGAGGTCCCGCTGCATGGCCCTGCCAGGGCTGCTGGGGAGGGGAATGGGGTGCTCAGCAGACCCATGGTTTATTACAGCTCACCTTCTGAGGCTCAGAGCACCTCTGGGAGAAGCTTTAATTATCGCTTTCTCTTCTAAAGCAAATAGCAAAGAACACTGCTTAAGAGCCTCTTCCATACTTTTGAAGCCTCTTGATGGCATCCTCTGGCTATCTCTGTGTGAAGAAATAATAAGGCTTGAACACTAAAAGCATTCCCCTTTGGAAATGTGTTTTCCAGTGCTTGACCTGTGCTGATTGAGAATACATTTGCCGAGTGAACAAATTCTTCTTTACTAGCCTTAGCAATCCCAATGCCAACTGCATTTGTTACTCAGGAGCACTTGACACTGACCAGTGCTCTTATCTCATTGCTTGGTGAAGGGGAAGAACGAATGAGTCAATCTTGTTTATGTACAGTGGATGTTCAGACTCGGAGCACAAAAACTAGGGAGAAGTTGCCATCCTTTGCCCAGGCTGGCCACCCTGCAGGGCCACACAGGTCAGGGATTTTCTGTCTTGGGAACAAGAGGGAGGGGAGCATGCTAACCACAGGTATACCCAGAAATGCTGTTCTCCTTCACCACCCTTTGTCCAGACCCTTCAGGTAAGTGGTGATGTGCCAGTGTGCTTGGGCAGCAAATCGCATTGCTTTTGACGCAAATCGTCAGCTGCAGAACGTGAGAAATTAGGATTAAAAACTGAAGTACAGCGAAGCCCTTGAATGGTCAAAAGGCTTTTATGTTTAAATGAGTATTTGGTACTCAATTCTCAACTCCTTGAAAAGGATGAGAGGAATGTGGTATTGGGAGGAAACAGGGTTTCAGTGAAGAGCCAGGTCTCCACTGGTGATGCCCATTTCCGGGGGGAGGTCTGGTAGTCATCTAAATAGGCAGTTTATCTAGATGTGAAACTTGTGCCAGCCTTCGCAAAGACGGGAGAGCCAGGCTGTCCCCCTACCTCCAGCAGTTGGCCCTCATCTGTCGATGCAGTGGGGTCACTCCAGCATCATCCTTCTGGACCTGGTTTCTGAGCTGCTGCTGTGGTGGTTCTGCCTGAAGTTAAAACATTGGGTCTGGTGCAAACCAAGGGTGGTAAATGCTGCTGTGTTGGTGTACAGTTGGTGCGATAAGACTATCTTGGCCTGAATAAGTCCTTTCTTGGCAGATGAAAGGGCAGTGCATGATACTGAATGCAAAAAGGAGAGGCGGTATAAACCAAAAGCAGTTCGTGTGGTACGCCTCAATCCCCAGGGAAGAGGCTCTGCAAAGACAGCACTGAGCAGCACGAAGAACTAACAGCTTGTGTGTAAACAGAATAATGTGTAACAAGACTGCTCGGCAGACGGGGCACAGCCAGTGTGGTTTAAGACAGGCTGGGGTGCTAAAGGCAAATATTGTGACGAGCGCTAATGCAGAACAAGGAGTGCTCTGGTACAGACTGTGCTTAGGAGCAAACAGACCGGCAGAGGGGTCTGCAATACCTCCCGGTATTTCGGAGACTGGGCAGACGAGTAACTTGGACAAATAGAGAAGAACAAACCTACTGGTGTGCTGCCCTGAGGTGAGTATGTTCTGAGTATTTGTTATGTTCAAAAGGATTGTGTAATCCTCAGAGGTCGCTGGTGTAACTGGAATCCAGCTCTGCTGCCCAGTGCTGTGTAGGTTTGGTTGGGGCACTGGGTAAGTATGAAGGGGACGCAGCCAGAACCTTTGATTTGTTCTGCTGATGCCTATATCAGGGTGAAAGGCTTGTCCGGGGTGCAGCAATGCGTTGTGCTTCTGGCTGCACCATGGCCAGACCTGCCATCTCAGGGGACCTCCTGCTGCTTCCTCCACGGCTGTGAGCAAGCTAAGATGGGGCCCTATGTCTGACCTGTAACGCACTGGTGTTCAGCACACGGACAGGTTTGTTGTCCTAAAATGAGTTGTTTTTTTAATGAGGCCAGGTTATTTGGGCACAGCCAGGTGACACTATAGATCTGAGGGTGTGAGCTGGGACCTGCACCCATGGGCACCCACAGCAAAGCCAGGCGTGGCTGATGCTGCAGCTGGGTACTGCTGTCTTCTTCCAGTGCATATATCCATTTTACAATTAACTTCTTAAAGTATGAATGCTCATAGGGATATCTCACGATGCATAGTAGGAGAGAAAACAAGCTCGGGTGTGTTGCAGTAACATCTTTTAAGTGTCAGCTGAAGAGACAAAGCTGCTCCCCCGCCTTCAGTGCGAGTCATGGTTAAAAGCTGGCCATCTGCAGGGAATTGCAGGCAAGTGGGTGAGCACCTGGCAGATGTTTAATCATTTTGTGGATTCTGCCCTTTCCACTTAATTAAAAATCTGCCTGGTTGCAAACCTCCACTGGAGAATACAGCTCCTTCTGCACTTCTGCCGGGGAGAGGTTTGTTGTTTTTGCCATGACGAATGCTCAGACTGTAGAATAATGCTTCAGGCAGACAGGGGTGTGATGGACTACGAAGTCTTGACTTACAGTGACTGAATATTACTTCTATACGTTAAACTGACCTAGCAGGGCTGGCTGCCCCCACTCCTTTGGGTGGAGTTGTTGGTCAAGAGGGGCTGCTTGTAGATATTCTATTGCTTTGTCTATGAAAAAGCCTGTGAAATGTTTGTCTCTTGGGGCAAGAGAGCCCTTTTGCAGAGGGTTGGAAGAAGCTTGAGGTGAAGCAGAAGGGTGTAATGGCGATTTAATGGTGGAAGGTATCTCTGACTTTGATAGTTTTCCTCTTCTGTGGGGTGCTTAGGCTGTCCTTAAACCCCTGTGTGGGCAATGGGTGGATGGTCTCCTTTGAAGACAGACCTGGCAGGGCTGCTGGAGATCAGTAGTGAGGTGACATGGTGTGCAGGGAAGGCGTCCCATGGTCTGACCACATGGTGTAGTCACAGGTGGAAGTGGGTGGTGCACAGAGGGGGTGACAGCAGTGACTGCAGCCCAGGACTTGTGCAGGCTGGCTCCTGGCTGACCGTTCCTAGCTCTGGCAGGGGTGCTTGGCTTTCCCATAGCTGTTTTCTTTTGAACAGGAAGCAGTAACTGTGCCCAGTTCCCAAAATGCTCACTCAAATCAGCTTGACAGCCTGAAAAAAAGGAATTAAATGCATCAAAGCTGCTAGCAGAAGCTCATGCTTTCTCAACCGGTCTCCATAGAGCTATAAAACCCATGGAGAACTGCAGTGGAGAAATGATACATGTATTCCCAGCTTAAAGCTCAAAGTTCCAAGGTCCAATTTACTGGAAATCATCTGGCCATGACAGAGGTCTTGTTTGCTGTCTGGCAGGGTAACCACTGGAAGACAAGACTTGCCAGAGCAAAAGAAAAATAATGTCCTTCTGCCTCTTCTGTTTTTTCTGCCAAAATTACCTTTAGGTCATTGTTCAACCTTTTTTTATTCAACCCCAAAAATGTCTGTTTTGAGTAGACAAGAGATTCTTTTACACAGGTTTTAAACAAGAGTGGTAAAGGCAGAGTTGTGTGGGTTTTTTTCTGCTCTGCGTGATGGCACAGGGATGAAGGAGACCCAGAACAGCTCAGTACCTCCTGCTCATCCAAGGCACTGGCATGAGTGGAAATACCTATAAAGCCACTGGCTTTCCACCCCACAGAGGGAGGTGGGAAATACTCTCCTGTCCTGTCTGCATGACTCCCACCACCACTGCAGCCCCTGTGCTAAGAAAGGGCACCTACTTCTGCTCCAAAGCAGAATCTTAAAGGGGAGGCAATGGTGGATTTGGAGGCAATATTGAGTTGACCTCTGTGGACATGGTTGTAGTGCCAGCTGCAGCATTTCTGAATGCAACTGTCTTGAGGTGTGTTTTACAGCCCTGTGTGGTGTGAGAACCAGATGTTAGTGGTGATTTGCTGCTGTGTGAGCCGTTAACTACTTGGAGTGAACCACTGCAGATCTGCTTGGTGCAGATGTCACCAGATCTTGCTTTATAGATGACTTGAGAATAATATAAAAGCTTCTTTGGGCACCTACTGGGGAAAGATGCTGGTCCAAATCTTCAGCTAGTGCAAAACAGTGCAACTCCACTGAAATCTGTACAGATTTATTAACTGACTGTCAGAGGATCTGCACTACTGGCCTTCACCAAAACCCTGCTGAAGTTACCTGGCACATTACACAGGCTTTTGCTCTGGGGAAGGACAACTGAGTGGTTTGAAGGTAGTGAAATATTGATTTGGAGAGATACCAATAAGCAGTTTGTCCTAATAATGAATCTCAGAACAACATTTGCATAAGTCAGGATTAGAGCAGAAGCATGTCATGGCAAAATATGTGCTGCAGACTGTGCTGGCCGAGAGACTCCCAAGATGCGGTGTCTCTCTGCAGGGCAAGGAAGGAGCCCTGAGGGGAGAGAGGGGTTGAGGGCTTTCCGGTTCAGTATTTGGAGATGGGGGGGGGCACACAGGATGGTTTTGTTTTAAATTAAATCCATGTCACCAAAGATGATACATTAAGCTTGCAAGTTTGTCCCTGCATCCCTCTCCTCCCCTTGGTAAGGTGTGGGTTGAAGGCAGAGCTGAACTCTGGTTCAGGAGTCTTGATTTGGGCACTGGCTTCCTACCTTCCCTAGCACTGCCCCGTACCACCCCTCCTTCAACCCGCCAGGCTGTCTGGCTCTCCATCTCCTTTCCATGTTATTTCTGAGACAGAAGGGGGTGAATGCTGTAAACCCTCAGTGTGTCCCGGTGCTGCTCCTGCTGTCCGAGGAGCCCCGGGGCAGCAGGGCGCCTGGCTGGCCGCATCTCTGGGGAGCTTATGGTGTGGCTGTAAGGTGGAGGGGAGAGTGGATGTGACCCCAGACTACACTGGGGAACGGTGGTGCGTGCTAGAGGAGATGTCTTGTTCATGTTTCCTTGTGCTGTCCTGGCAGAGAAGTCCTCTCCCAGGACGGGGGAGAGGTTGATGCTGCCCTCCCTGGAAGGGCTCAGCTCGGGCGGCAGATGGTTGCTCTGCTGAGAGCAGAGGAGACTGCCAGTGACACTGCCTGAGAGGTGCTAAATGATGTCTCGGGGCACTGCACCTTCTCCAGGGCAGGGTGTCTCTTTCAGGTAACTTCTACTAGTTTCATGCCTTACTCCTTTCTGTTTTCAGGGACTTGAATTAGTCCTTATTTGTCCAAATAATTATATTAGAACATCATATCAGAAATAATAGACACAAAAGAAGTTGTACTACATTGCATTTCTATGTGGGCCACTGCTCTAAAATATTTTTTTCTTTTGTTGTTCTAAAATAGCATAAGCTCTTAATTTCACAGGGAGTTTGTCTCCATCTTTGAACAGCTACACCTCAACACAAGTCTTGGTTCAAACGTTCAACTGCCTTTAATCAGCTGCATTAGCGCTTCCTCCATAGAGCTGCTATGATTTGTGCCAGCAAATGATTTGGTGTCTCATGTCCCAGACCCATCTTTATTGCTAGTTGACTGTACATTGACTAGCTTACAGGTTGGTACTCTTATTTCAGAGCACCCATTAGTTCCAACTTTTACTGCATTGGGTTTTTTAGCAGCAACTTTATGCTCTAATAAATTCAGTTATATAAAAATGTTCTGAAATTTTTTAACTTTATGTAAATGAAATTAGGAACTGAGCAAATGGCTATGGACAGAACCATGCAGTCTTGCTGATGTCAGCATTTCAGTGAGCGTGTTTGAAGAAGGACTCTTGTCTCTGCGCTGACAGTACCAATGATGAATAGGCATTACCAGAATGCTTGCTAAACACGTGCCTTGTGCATGGAAATCCTACTTGGTGTGGGGAAAGCATCTATTAATCCTGTTACCTCACTGAACATGTACAGGAAAATACAAGGAGTGCACCGTATGCAGCGCAGGCTGTGCCAGCTGATAGCTGTTGGCTTGTAATCTGTACTCCCATGTGAACAAGACAGTGAAGACTTGAATTTGGCATGCAGGTAATCTGGGAATTGTCTGAATCGGCAGAGGTTGTTCACGGGATTTCTTGAAGTTGCAGTCATGACAAATCTGGCTATGGAATGATAGCAAGATTAGTCTGGTGACTTACAAATGATGGGGTCCTTGGCAATCTGAATTCCATAGAGGAATTATCTTTAGCAGCTGACTAATCCACAAACAAACTCTGGCTGTAGTCACTGACAAAACGTTAGTTTGCCAGGGTCCCTTCCAAACCATATTGCAATATTTGATAGGATACACCATTGCTTCCGTAAGTTTAACTCAGCATGGAAAGACCAAATGAAGCCTTTTTGTGTGTTGCTGTCACTGGAAGAGCAGAGGTCTCAGGTGACACCTATAGAAAAATTTCTGAACCTATTGCAGTAAACCATAAAATGCGTAATTCTTTTGTGGTTTAGACCGAACAGTGTTTAAAATGGTATTTCCCTCCCCTCTTCTCCTCTGGTATGAGACATGTCATCATTAGGTGATTTGAAAAGCAAACTATTGATATTTGATCCCGTAGACTCAAGTCCGCAACAGTAGATACCACCTTAAGCACTGTAAATCATAGCTGGGTGATTAAGGGTTTATCTTGAATGGGTGTGTGTATATCCCTGAAAATCTGTCTGGCCTCATCATGGAGTTGCAATTTTTACTCATATCCCATTTTTATAGGGGTTACTAGTTTGAACCATACAAAAAATCTTTTGGCAACCTGTTTCTGTCACTGGCTGGTAGGTCGTTAAGAGTCATTAGCTGCTGCTTTTGTTACCTGTTATCTGTATCTTTTTCTAAGGAATGGGTTATCAAATACTGTATTTTGCATTTGAAGTAGACTGAGCAAATGGAGGTAGTGTTTCTCTTCAAAGCCCCGTGGGGATTGCTCAGGTTACTCATTCTGTGCTCTTTGGAAAGGTGCATTTGCAGGAATGAACCTTCCCATCTTTTATTATGATTTTTACTGCTTTCCCTTTGAATCCAATGCATGTGTCCTCTCTACAGCCATGGAAGGAGCTGCATGAATGTGGAGTAGGAGTTAGTCTTCTGCATGGAAATAGTAAATGTATTTTTCCCCTTGTCTACTCATTTCACACATACGCACACAGCTACTGTTTTGCTATTCCATGTTCTACTTCATTTTCCCCCAGATCCTGGCAATAATTAATTTGGGACTTTTTTCTCATTCGTTTCCTTCTTCAGACACAGTAATATTCCCTTGTCCCAGGATCTATAGTATTGATCTTGCGTGGTCCACTTCACTCTGGCAAATGTTTCTATTCCTATTCCAATTGGATTGACTGTGGTTTGCTGGCCAATTTGAGAGCTGGCAAGCTCCTAAGTGACTCCTGGTGTCTGTGTAATACAGCGAAAAGCAAGATTCAGCTGTAATGTTTCTGAAGGGGGCTATTTATTAAGATCACTCGGTGTTCAGAGGTCCTGTGCTACTCTCTGACTTTCTAGCCCTCAGGCAAATTAAATTGTTGACTATTGTCAGTCTCCCATAGTTTTCTTTGGCTGGGCTGGGTCCTGGGGACTATTTAAGTTACACAACCTGCCTTGTGTCCTTAGAACAAGAGCTTAGTCAGAAAATCAGGAAAAACTTCCTGATGGTAACTATATAGAACCATTATGAAATTCTTACATAAGGCTCATTTCTGCCAATAAAAGTTTTCCTACACAAAATATCTGTCCTTTGCTATTAAAAATGAATAATAAATAATTCTAATGCACTTAGTGGCTGTTGTAGTGATGATGGTGTGGTCGGTCCCTTCCCAGGTCAGCCAGCACTCCAGAGCAGGAATTGGGATGAAGCAGTTCTCAGCACAGCAGTGAGAACAGCCCTGAGGTTTGGATGAGGCGCTGAACGGCTGTTGCTTTAACTTCTGCTTCTAAACTGCCTTTTTGGGGTTTGCACCCTGAACTTTCACTCCCTTTTAGTTTAACTGGAAGTATGTTCCCCTTACAGACTGGAAAAAATGACTTTTTTCCCCCATCCTGAAGACGTGCAGCTCTTAAGGGGAACTGCATCCAATCAACATCATCCCTAAGAAGTTGCAACTAGGGTCCATTGAACTTGTGTGTGTTTTTTCAAGGAGAAGCATCAAGATCAAAGTCTAAGAAAACCATTTGATCTTCCAGCTGTAAACAGTTACTAAAAGAGAACATATGCTATATTTAATTACCCTCCATTGAGGTGCTTGTATCCAAACTCTGATAAGCTGGTTGAGTCTCTTTTCCCCTTGTTTGAAGTAATGGGTAGTTAAAGGAGATGGGCATTGTGAGAAAAGATGAATGGTAGAAGAGTTAAACAAGTTTCAGTTCTTTAGTCCCTTTTATTTCCTGCTGGAACTACTAAAATGCAGCTGGGATGTTGGTTTTCTTTTAGGAGTGTGCCCACGGGTGCTCGCTCTCCCATTCTTGTACCCACTGCCTGTTCACAGAAACATCATCCAGAAAGCTCTTGTCAATGAGTCCTTATTCTCAGAAGCTTTCTTTTATTTGTACCTTCCCAAGAATAAAACTGACAGATGGTTAATTCTGAACAGTAGTTCTCAATTTTATAGTTACGTACGAAAAAAACCTTGCTTTGCCTCCCTCCCTCCCTTTCCCCACACTCATCAAATATGAACAAGATGAAGTGGTGACCTGATTACACCAAAATTGTAGGTGTTTTGTAGCAAAGGTGGGGTCAAGCTGGTCTAGCAAAGCATTTGTGTGTTGAACTATCAGCGTGTCAATCCCTAACCCTAATGGAATTGTCTGTATGCCGAAGTTCACATCTGCTTTTATATTATAGAGCAGCACCCAGATGTCAAAATTCAGTAGAAAGCAGTGGATTTCCTAGTAATTTCTGTGAATGATTGAGTCATTACTTTAACGAGGAGTAATTATCTACCTTGTCTTGGAAGGTTGATTCACTGGATAACTGATCAATCTGGAATATTTCCAATAGCTAGGAGCATTAAAAAAAGTCAAGCAGATAAAGATCCAACACAACAAATGTGCTTATCTTTCTCATAAGGAGACCTGCTGGATTATTCACTGGGTTTATATCAACCAAATTCACAAGATTCAAGGTTTGACAAATTTCTGCCTCAGTGTTTGATACTTTTGGAAAGTGATAGTAAGTAGCTGGGCTAAATTACATCCCTGGAAACCTGCTTTTCTTTTCCATTCCCCCTTCTCCTAAGCTTCTTAGGTATGATTTTGTTCCAAAACAATGATGCATAGCCATGAAATGGCTTTGCCCTTTATCACTCCAGCATAGGAGAAGATAAACTGAACAGACCTGTTTATTCATTTTGAAGGAAAAACAAAATTAAAAGGCTTCTGTGTATTGTGATAATGTAATTCTTAATCAATGACAGTAGGTTTAACAGAGATTTATGGGTTTTTAACTTGTAAGATTAATGGCTACATACATTGATGCTGTCAAAATGACAGTATCATGGTCACGTACTTCATGGAACAGATAGCAACCTCTTGCCAGACACGTTCTTAAGGAAATGCAATTATTGCTGCCCATTTTACAGTGCTTAACTTTTTTCTCTCAGTAAGTGACAACAGAATGGGTTTTGAGCATAAATTAATCTTTCTAGATGAACTGTTAACCCTTCATGCCTAGCAGCCAGCTTTATTAACCCGATGCCTGCGTACTGTTTTCTGGGGTGGCCTTGGCAAATAAAATAAAGCGGTGCCAGAAGTACCATCTGGAGGCTCTCTGGAGCACTCGGCTCCTGCAGCCGTGTGGAGGATCAGATCTGCAATGTGACTGTCGCATATTTGACTTCACTACTGTCGCAGTCACTGACAGTGCACTTGGCAACACAACTTTTCCAAATCTATATGGACACACAAGCATATACGTGTACATGCACATATACATACACAAAGCATAGCGGTAAGTTTCTGCATGTGCAGCATGCTGCAGGCAGGTAGCTAGTAAATGCAGATGCAGGGGAACATCTGCTCTAGCCGTGGCTATTCCCAGTACAGCAGAGTTATCATAACTTCTGGTTATGCGGATTACAAGATTATCTGACTGCCTGTGTCCTAAGAGCTGGGTGAGGTGCCAAGTCTGGGACATGGTCCAGGCGGAGAGCTGCCATTGGTGTCACCACTCTGCTGCTGGGTGGCTGAGAAGTCCTGTGCATGCTTGTGGATCTCCCATGTTGGCACGACACGCCAGCACAGTCTCTTCTTGGCACTGAAAAATGATTTTTGGTAAAATGGATGTGAAATGTGGTGAAGGGACATCCAGAAGTCTTAGTGGAGGCTTAAAAATCCCAACTGACACCTTAAAGGTCAGCAGGAGGACAAGAGGCATCCTGTGCTAATCCCAGAGACCTTGGTCCAAGACGCTGGTGGGAACCACCATGCTGTCCTGTTTCTGAGCTGGTCTGACCTTCTCATGTTTCTGCTTCTCCTGTTGCTGTAACTTCTGAGTATTTAAACTGCAAGTCCATTCCTTTGTTTTCAGCCTATTTATTTTTTGGGAATGATCAGGTTCATTTCAGCGGGCGTTAAAGTATTTCCAAATAATAGCCTGGTAGTGGTTTCAGACAGGCAACAGAAATGTAATGAAAAATAAGGCTGTATTTCCCCAGAAGAATTTCTAGCATGTGTTTGTTGAAACACTGGTAGAAGCAGTTTTTGAATATCTGTATATATCTCATCAGCAGTCAGTCAATGAGTTCCTATGTTGGGAAGCAGCCTGCTCCATAGGTAGGCCATCAAAATATTGTAATTTATGGAGAAATCTGCTGAGAAAACACAGCCAGTAAAGTCAGTGATAACTAACAGCACTGGAGTGTCTTAAAGGTCCTGAGAAGCCAGGAAGCAAAGTCACTGATGATTGAGAGACTTAATTCAGGCTAATTTCCTGTCTTTTTTTCATGTCTAGGGTTCTTACCTGTCAGAAGTGAAATACTTGAGTGTGTGAAGAAAACTGTAGTGTCCTGAAAAGCTTCTGTGGAGGGAAGGAGCTCAAGGGACATGCTCACGATTATCTGAGGAGTCAGTGGCAGAGCTGGGAACTGTGACTGGAGACTGAAATACTCATTGGCACCTTTAAGCTGGTATTCCTTCATTGTTTTACATGTAGCAATGCTAGAGGGAATTTGCTCCAGTTACTAACACCTGCCAAACTTGATGCAGAAAGCAGCTTTTCTCCACGCGAGTTGTTCACGCGGTGTAATTACAGTAAGGTGAAGCATTGGTTCTTGGAATCGAACAAACTTATGTTGTCCTCAGAAATAGTTGTTTGGTTGGTTTTTTTTGTTTTTTTTTTTTTTTTTCAAAAGTGAAGTGGGAATTGAATACTCAGTCACCTTTTTTTTTGGATGGTAGATGGTCCCCTAAGGGCAACCGGTCTTCCTTGTTCACCTGCCATTTTTACCATTGTCACCTCTGTTGGGGTGCAGCAGCAGAGGGGGACTACAGCTCTTATTTGATATGAGGCAAAGCTCAAGCGCTCCTTTTTAATGTGTGAGAACTTATAATTACCCTATTAACATTTTAAACTGCAGTTGGTTCCTTGGCTTTCCCTGTAAGCAGAATGGTGCTTTAGGATGGCGAGCAATTGTAGACCTCATCTTTGTGCTTGAATGTTACGTTTGTTCAGGACTTGCAAGGTTGTTCTCCCCCTGCCAAATCCCCAGGGATTTCAAGATGGTAGAAACTGCTAGAATGTGTTAATAGCTATCTTGGAAAAGTACACCATGTCCTGTTCTCCTGGATTTTATAGCCCCGGCTCCATTTTCACAGTTGGTAGGCTTCTGTCCATTTGTAACTTCTCTCAGTGTTTCATATTCATCTTTCACATGCATTCTTAGTGCAAAAAGCGTAGCATGAAGTTCTTGGTCTCTCCCTGCTAATGACCTGGTTTGCGTATTAAGGCGCTGTCCTCTGGAGCTGGCTGCTTGTTTCGGAGCAGAAGACAGCAATGTAACAAGGCCAGCATGACCTAAATTGCTGACCTGGATGTTGGTAGGTGTTCCCTGGAAACATGCAGATTTCTTGTTCCTGAATCTTTAAATCGTTGGGAAAAAAAACCAACCACCAAACCTCAGCTTTTCCTCTGCAGTTAAGTAATGAAGTGAAGTGTGTTTGTCACAGAAACTTGTCCCAGGTGACCAGACATGGTGCTAGCAGCATTTTGTATTGATAGAGCCATGTTTGACTTGGTCCAGCTTTGTCAGATAACACTGGCCTTAGCACAGCTGTCCTGCGTGCAGCACGTACGTCATGGTTTCGGGATGGAGGGCAGGGGTCTTCTGGAAATCATGCATTGGCTTTAAAATGGCCGTTTAATGTTGGATCATCTATTTGCAGTAATCCTTACAGCAGGTTTCTACATCAGAGCAGTTCTCAAAATGAAGTATTTATAAATCCACACAGTCCTGGAAAGCAGCTGTCTCTCCTAACCCCAGGTCTCAAAGCAAATCTCCACACCTGCTGAGAGGCCAGCCTGGCCAGTGACACCTCGGCAGCGTGCGCAGTTTGGTATAAACGGTGCTCACAATGCATGAGTGAGCCCGCAGATATCGGCTGGTCCTTTGTCTGACTCTGTACTAACTCAGCCTTCAGCTCCCGATTGTTTGCTTATGTGAAGGAAAGGTTTGGTTTAGGAACTGTAAAATTGAGATGTCTTGGCGAGGACAATGTGATTGAAAAGGCTGATCCAGATGAGCTCCTTCTGAAATATCATTTTGATGGATAGATACTCATCATGCATTGCTTAGCTGGGAGCTCACCGGACATTACCAGCTCCCATTTCTGAGCCCCTGCGTGTTTGAGCTGCGTCATGAACTTCATCATTGAGCATCGTGTGGCCGTTGGGAATGTGTTAGTGCTGACTGAGGAGATGGGGCTTTGCAGGTGCAGGAAACAGCTTTGCCGGGAGGCGAGGTCGGGCTGGTGCCACTTATAACCGGCAAGAGGCCAGTGCACCGGTGTGAGAACCCACAGCAACATTCACTTCTCCACTCGCCTTCCCCATAATGCCAGAGCAGTGTTTGAGACTGCCAATTTCTCAATGGCCCGTGAGATTTGTGTTGAGTCAGCTGAGCAGTTTGCTACAAAAGGCCGCCGTGGATCCTACTAAAGGTGGTAGCTGCTTGTGGGAGTGCTGGATGTACAAATCGGCTCTTAAGGACAAGGTCAGAATATCTTCTGTAAGAATGCAAAAGTTGGATTCTCCTTATCTAATACCTACTGCCATAAGCGATTGATTAACAAGAAAGGGGTTTGCGTTCCTCTTTGTGAACCACCGATGCATGAGAGAAATGGATGTGGAGGAATGTGCTGCAGTCCCAGTCTAGCTGTGGGTAGGTGTGTGGCTCGTGAACAGAGAAGGATGTCCAATGGTCTGGGGAGAAGGAACGATGGCTGCAGATGTGGGAGAATATATGGTAGAAACGAGCTGCACACTGAGCTTTGCCTGTTAGACAAAGGAAGGCATAGCAAAGTCTTTTAACTCGGAATTTTAGTTTGTTTTCCCAAAAATTACTAGAAAATATGTGCAATGTGAGCTTTAAATGCTCGGCCTCTTGCAAGCATGTGACAATGAGTTTTGTTGAATCCATTTAGTAGTTAATAATTTCATCCCCTGGAACATTTAAAGCTTTAAAAACAGGTATCAGACATTGTAAATGCTAGGACAGAAGCAGGAAAACTGCTGTATTTTCAAGCCCAGCTTGCAATTTCATCTTTGGAAAGGAGCTACTCACCTGAATGTATTCAACATAGAAAAGAAGAAAGATCTTTTCTTAGTGATAATTCAATACAGCCCTGGCTCCCTGCTCAGCATTGAAGCCCAGATGTTAGCAGACATTAAAATAATAACTGGTGTAAACACTGAGCCCTTTCACAGGGAATGTCTACAGTAAAGGGTGGTTTGTCTAAATTTGTTTTGTCCTGCAAGGACTTGTATTGATGTCTGCTGTTCAGTGGCAGCTACAAAATCCGGGCCGTGGTCACCTTCTTCCTGTGCTGATGGCCTCCGCAGCACCTGAGTGGGCCCTGCACCTCCGTGCTTGAGGGTCCTGTTAAAGGAGTACCCAGAGACTCGAAGCGCGTCTGGACCCACACCAGTTTGTAGGTTATGTGGGTGCATGTGCTGATTCTGAAAAGAGGGGGTTTGGCAGTCTGCTGCACAGAGAGCGCTGGTGTGTTAGGACAGGGGCATGGATTTCAGAAGCTTGTAAACCTGAGGTGAGCAACCTGTAAAGGGCAGATAAGGGGAGATAATCCATTATATGAAGTTTTTATGTACTTTTTGACATGAACGTAGTGTTTAAATTCTTCAGCTGCCCCTCAGTCTGGCCATTATATGTGACTGATTTCTAGAGGCATTGGAGCATGAGTGGGGCTGGAGAAGCAATTTCCCTTCGCAATTAGGTTTATGAACTTTTTTGGTGCAGTGGAGCACCATCACACCCAGACTCAGAGGCAAATATTTGCTGAGTCAGCAGCATTTCCACCCTGTCAGAACCTGAGAGGTGGGAATCTCACCTAGTTTAGGGGCTTTTCTTGACAAGCCCTGGACACGTTGTGCAGATCAAACCTTCCACTGATGTTCCTGAGTAAGACTTGCTTGGGGGGGGACAATGCCAAGAGTTTTCAGTTTGCAGCTGGATTGGAGGGCAAACACATCTTGTGCTGGGCTTGCCTTTGTGGTGAGCATTAAGTGCAGTGCTTTGTCCAGTGGTGCGATTACTTGGTGATTTCTTGGTGTTCAGAAACCTGATCCTGGGTCTCCGCAGGCCAGTCCTGCGTTGCTGAAGTGGGGCACAGCGGGGGTGCTGGTGGGCAGCATCTTCCACCAGCTGGGGCTTTCTCTCTCTGATAAATATTAAAGAACTCTCTAAGTGGACATGACTAGGGATTACTTGCTGCAGAGAAAAATACTGTGTCCTCGTACAAATCCCAAAGACTTTAACGGACAGGTAAAGCTGATGACAAACTTAGCTGTTAAAAAAAAAGGGGGGGGGGGGGAAGGGAGGAGTCTGTTTGATATCTCTCCTTTGCTGCTTTATGGAGTTCAAGATGATAACTAGTGCAGAGATGCTGGAGTGGTGAATGGTTTGGTTTTGTTTAACGTACACTAGCAGCACTGATTAGTTGTCATCTCTGCCATTGTCTTTGCCTGCTCAGTTGTGGCTGAATCTGTGTTCAGGGGGTGCCTTGCAGTGCGTCAGCTTGGTGCGATGCACTAATTATACTATTTGGCAGACATGGGGTGGTTACTGAGCGAGCGCCAGTTTCTCTGGCTTTATTAAGTGATGCCGTTAATGTCTGACTACACAAAGAGCCTTAACATTGTTGTGATGGTGTGCTTTTCTCTTGGGAGGTGGTGTGCTTGTGGGCAGCACCCTCTGCTTTGGGAGAGGAGCAGCGGAGGGTGGCTGTGGCTGTGGGAGGCTGTGCTGCCAGGTGACCGTGAGCCTTGGTGGGCACAGAGGGAGGAGATGTGTCCATTCCTCCTCTCTCGCCCCCCCGCAGATGCAGGTGGTGCTGCTGGTGTGTGTGCGGGCTTGGGCTGCTTTTGCTCAGGGCTGGTTTTGTGGGCACGGAGTCCCTTAGCGGCAACATGCAGCAGCAGGGAATCGAGGCATGCCCGCATGTGCCTTTTTGCTACGTTAGTCTCCAAAACTGCCGTCCCTTCCAAAGGTTTCTTCTGGCCTGGAGAAGAGCAAAGCCTCTTCTGGCACATCTCCCCTCTGGTTGTCACTTCAGGGAGAATTACGGGTGTTTGGCCCCAACATTTTCCTTTTGGCACATGTTTCACTTCAGATTATATCTCTTTTTATGGTTAATAAAACAGTATAGTGAAACACTGACAATATGAGGGAATAAAGGGCTCCTTTGAGCTGTTGGCTGCACATTACCCTGCAATGGAGCAGGTTTTGCTGGACAGAAGTAGCAGATATGCGTCTCAATGGCTTCCCTGAGCTCCCACTGCCTGTGCTGGCTGCGTCGCTGTGGAGGTCACAGAGCTGGGGGGAGTTTTACATCGATTGCCCCCTTTTTGGCAGGATGCTGGGGCTGCTTGCTCGGTGTTTGTTCCAGCAGGGACTGCACCCAAACACATACCTGACTGATGGCCTTGTCCCCTTGTCCAATGCCTATTGAACAGCCTTTCCTGGGCAGGACAGGTTGCATGGCAGTTGTTAGAAGCTGCCATACATTGTGCTGGTTGTGGGGCTGTTCCCAAGGGAAAGCTGCCAAAAACTCAGTGCAGACAAGAATCCTATGTAGAGGATGCTGAGAAAGGGTTGGTCAGGTTGTGAGAGGATGCTGAGAAAGGCTGTGGGTTGTGAGTACGGACTATGGCTCACTTTCCAGTGCTCCCAGTGAGGTGTTCTAACATACCTGCTCTTCTCCAGGTTGTCAGTTTTCTGGCATGTTTGTGTTGGGCCTTTGGGTCTTGGGCATTTAACGGGCTGACCCCCTGCCAGCCCGGGATGGACCGGAGGACTTTGGCCCAGGTGTGGTGCAGGGAGGTGAGCAAGCGTTGGTGCCCCTTCACAAGAGCAGCGCTGTCGGATGTGAACTGGTAAAGTGGAAGGAGCATAGTGGTGAACATGGAGCAGGAATCCCACGGTAGCCCTGGGGGAGGCCTGTAAAAGGAGAGCTTGAAATCTTGACTTGTGCGAGGATATTTATTTGGTAACTGGTGATGTGACTATTTCCAGTGTTGTCCAAACCAGAGACTGGCTGTGCCCAAGTATACCTGGAGTCTGGGGAGCCTGGGCTGGTTCAGACAGAAAGAAAGTAAATGGTGCTGAAGTCAGAATAAAGATGGAATAAGTAAACAAACAGGACACCTGCTTTGCCAAGCAGCAAAAGGAACGGCAGCAGCAAATACCAGACTCCAATCTTAGGACTGTCTGTTTAACTCCAGCAGTTTTAGTCATTATAATTACAGCTATTGATTCTTCAACTCATTCATTGCTATAGCTACCAACCTGCGGTAGCACAGGTTGCAGAGGCAGGGTCCAACTGAGCATGGTCACATCCCAGGGGATTGCAGGGCGCAGATTGTGGAGGGAGGGAAGCTCCTGAGATGCCATCCTGTGTGGATGCACACGGAAACACTGTTTTCCTTTATGGTGCTTTTCTCCTACCCTCTCCGGCCCTGATTAAGAAAAGACTCTGCCAGCCCCTCTCTGGCTGAGGCAGGTTATGGGGCAGCCCCTGAAGGAGAGCGGCTCCTGTGGAGTCTGCATTGCCCTCGGTCTCTGTGGGGATCTGGTAGGACTCCTCAGAGTTGGTGATCTGGAGGAACGCTGGCCTTTCTGCTCTGGGCTACAGTTGGACTCAATGATATTAAGGGTCTTTTCCAACCGAAATGATCCTATGGTGGCCTAATTCTTGCCTTTGTGCCTCCTGGATTCCTCCCTCTAGAGATCTACTGATGCTTTTGAGATTTAGATTTATTTATACTAATGTACTCCTGTATTAGGTGACAGCTTAGCAAAGTGGCCCCTGCCTCCTGCCTGTGGATTCCCCTGTGCTCTTTCTCCCTTTTCCCCAATTTCGTAATTCCTAGTAGTATAATTAAACTGCAAATTTCATCCTTTCCCTATTCATTCTTCTCTCTGAATCACTGGTACAGTTGCTCACACAGAGCGTGGTGGTTTTGCATGTTAAGCAGGTCTCTTCTTCAGCTAGTCTGCAGATGTGTATCCTCATCTTCACCCCGTGAGCGCTGCTGCCCTCTCGGTGCTCGCAGACACAAACACAAAGCGCCGTTCTCTTCGGTGTATGCTGGGTTTGGCTGTGAGCGGTGAATTGTCAGGCCTGAGCCTTCCCCCATGCAGCTGCTGAGCTTTAGTGCTGTGGATTGCTGGAGTTTACACACATGTGCTCCTGGAAGAGGTCACACCAGTGCAATACCAGCTTAAATGAAAATTGGTTTAATAAGCATTTGGCTCTTCCTGGAGGCAGCTGATTTAGCAGCCAGCTGTGGCCAGATGTCTGCCGGAGATCCTCTGGGATGCATGCAGCTTTAAAAGATGGTTTGGATGACTCGTAGTTGAGCCCGCTTGTCGGTTCAGTTGGACTCGTGGTACTTTTTATCCCGGTCAGGTACAGTGCTTCTCACCAGTGTGCGGGGCTGCTTGTCACTCACACCGCTGGTGTGCAGAGCGTCAGGAGGGGAGGACCCACCTCTGGTTCACTTGGAGAGCATGGGCTGTGCTGGGCAGAGGGGGACTCTCCTTCCACACACTTTCATCTATCAGGATATATCACGAGCAAATACTATAAGTACCTTCAATTCTTTACTAAGTCTGTACTTTTCTAACCCGAGTCAGCTGTAATCTCTAAAGCAGCTTTCAGCTAATTTCCCCCCACATAATCTCTATTAATACTTGTGATAAATAACAGATGCTATTTTAAAGACAGTATTTGATGAGATCAGAAAGATGTAGACAGTGTGATTTGTTTGACATCTACAATTTAGAGTAAAAATAGTAGCATCTTCTGGTCTTGGTTTCTGCACCCCAGGGCTCTGTGTAGTGCTCTGTACTTTCCAGTTTAGTGATGAGGGGTTGCTTGGAGCAGCACCTCCCCAAACTCCCCCATTTTCCCTGACACGAAAACATGTCATGTAGCAAATTTGTGCAGTGTCCCTGCCAGGTGGTGGCCGGATGAGGGGGGACGTGCTGTGGACAAACCCAGCAGCTCTGCACCAAAGGAGCAGCCCTGCCTGGCTCTGAGCGGGAGGACGGGGTGGGAAGGGGAAGGGTGTGCGTGCGGGGGGCGTTGGGGCTGTGGAGGCGAGGGGAAGAGGACTGGAGAGCAGGCAGATGTGGACGAGCCCAAGAGCCAGCCCAGGGCAGGAGCGCGGCTGGTAGCTCCAAGAGAGCAGGAGCTGTTGGGGCAAGTGGAGCATTTTGCACATTGTGGTTCATCACCAACATGGACTTCTTGTCTTCAATGCAAGCAAAGCATTTATCTAACATCATTTGACCCATGTTCAGTAGGACCTGTTTAGGATTCATAGCATGAGACCGGGGTTGGGTTGTTTCTGTTTAAATTGAGCCCCTGGTAACAGAGCTAACAGATGAGATAATACGAATGATGCCTCTGCTACTGCTCCTGTGTTATTGGGCATAATTATCCCTTCCTTGAAACTGCCTGCAGTTCAATTAGATAGCCTTTTGTGGAACTCCTAAGTAAATAAAAGACGCCGTTAGGAGAGAAAACTCCACCGTGCATTCCCTTTTTCTTCATTAGAGGATTTGGTGGAGGAGGGGGTCCCCTTAAAACATATAGAAAAACATATAGGAAAATCAGGGAAAGTGATCTCTGCTAAAGCCCATTTTAAGCAACGTTTGCTAAAATGCATGATTTAGTTTGGCTGCATCCCTGTGTGATTTTAGTGTCCTGTGTGGTCCCAAGTACTCCAACACCTGAGATGTGTGGTAGTCAAATACTCTGGTGGGTTTCCTCATGAACACAATGTCTCAGATTTGGATTTTTATTTTACTTTTTTATCCCAGAAACATAGCAATGCTGAAGGTCTGTACCTGCAGGACAGAAACCTGTGAGAGTTCAGTCCACCAGAATCAGTTACATTTACAAAGATGAGTGTGACAAATGACCAGGAAGGTACTGCCGGAAGGCACCGCCTATCACCAGGTTTATAGTGATACTTAATTCACAGGGTTGAATGTCTCCAGTCCTGTTGTTGGAAAGCCTGGCTGTCCTGAGGCTGGGCTGCAAACTCCATTGTAAAATCCAGCAGGGAAAGGTCTTGACTCATGTAAATTCTGTACTCTTTTTCGCAGCCCCTTTCCAAGCGGGCAGGGGGGCTGGTGGAAGCAGGGCTCACTTGCCCTCACTTGTAGAAGAAAGGCAGTGACTCGGGGCCATGGCATGTGGCACTCCTCTGCTGCGCTTTGGGTACTTCTAGAGGCTGGGATGAATTTCTCCCTGCTGGTCAGGATGAGTGGTTGATGGGGACCTGTCTACATGACAGACATCTCCGTCTCACGAGGTGAGGCACATCTGCGGGGACAGTGAGGAGACCGGTCACTTCTGCAGCTGGACTGCTTCGCTGTGCTGTCACACTGCAAAGGTGGGAGCCACCACCAGAAGCTGATCCATCCTGTGATGCTAACCCTTTGCTTGTTTTCATTTGAGGATGTGTGAAGGCTGTTGTTCATCTGCAGTGCTGTGCCTGCACCTGGGGCTTACAGACCTGTCCTGCCATGGTGAGGACAGCATCACAGGATGCTTCTGTCTGTTCCAGGTTATTTTACTGCCTTTCGTGTGACCAGTTTCCAAGGCTAACCTGCACCTGATGGACCTCCTGGAGCAGCAGGCTCTCTGCCTGGACATGGTGTGTCCCTGCAACATCCTTAGGCCAGGCGCTGTTTCATAGTGTTGCCAGCCAACGAGAGGTGCCAAGCTCAGCTGAAGGTCTTTGGTACTGCTGTGTTACAGCAATTTAATCTTCTGACTATAATATTCAATATAATACTTTTGCCTGTGGTTCATCTTGTCTGTTTAGTCTGCTAAAAGAAGGTGCTGAGTGAGGAATAGGTGGAGCAGGGTTTCCAGCCTGCTAGAAGTAAGGAAGGCAGGAAAACATGAGCCTTTAATAGTTTTTTTTGGACACAATTTTGTAATTGCAATAAATATTTGTGTCTTTGGTCCACTGTAGCAGGCTAATAGTAAACTCATTTGTGATGCCTATTTATTACAAAAGGCTGGAGCCTTTCAGCCCCCTTGTTGTGTCTGGCAACTCCTGGGGATTAATTGCATGCTGTCAGAAAGGCAGATCTCACAAATCCAGCCCCAGCCTGCTAATAGTGGGATTATTATTTAACAGTTCAAGACTGTGTGAGGCTGCTTTTTATTCTACTCTGCTTGGTGGCTTTAAAGAGGTTTTCAAAGAACTGAACAGTGGAGGCAGAAGTCAGTGTGAGTTCAACGGGGAATGCATTAGCGGCGGTCCCCTCTCTGCAGCATCCTCAGCCAGTGCTGCCAAGCGAATTGTGGCTGCGTGCAGGAATCGCTTTGAACAGCTAGCGACTCTTGTGCTGGCCATCTCCCTCGAAGCAGCCCCAGTGGGGTGAATGGGCTTGGGGGACACCTCTGCTGTCCTTTGAGCTGAGCTGGGGACCTGCTGAGGTGCAGGGGTCCAGTGCAGGTTAGGGTTGTGGGACCGCCAGCTCCGAGGATGCATGGTCCCATCCTGCTGCCTGCCTGGTCTTGTAATCCTGTTTGTCTACGACCTGAGCTCAGTTTAAAACCACAGGGGAGATGTGGGCTGCTGGAAAGGCTTTTGCTGAGCCTCCCTGCTTTGGTAGTTAGGGACTCTCTTCTAAGGGTACGTTTACCTGAGGAAAGTTCAAAACCACTTATTCTTGTTCCAGCTCTGTTTACTTATCAATTCCTTCTCCTAACTACTGCTATTTACCCCTTGAGATGTGTATGTATATGCATATGGCACATGAAGTCTTGCAAAATGCAGTTAATGCTGTGCTGTATCTTTAGAAATGTCTGTGATCAAATTCTGGGATTTTTCTCAGCTGCTTTCTGCTGGTGACTCATCATCGTTCAAGCCCAGCTGGCACAACTGGGTTCTTGGTTGTTTCTGACTACTGAGGTTTTATAGCAAGTGTATTGTTACAGGCAGACAAGTGGAGAGCCTTGCGTTTATTACTACTGAATTCATCCCATTTTTATCACTGGAATCTTCAAGGTCATATGGTTCTTACATGAAATACCTTTCCATCAGTCCTCTGCCAGCAGTACAATGCCTTTTTTAATAATCTGTACGCTTCATCAGTACTTCGCATGCTGCAGTGTTAATGAAAGTAGAGACAGGCAGATCCCAGGCTCCCTCCATAAGGAAAAACTCCGATAAGCTCTGTCAAATCTGACACTGGCCCTTTCAGCAGTGCCCCCTTCCCTCTTGTTTGTGTCTTTCTGATGCTGTCCTTTAAAATCTGTTCCCAAGCCTTTCACAGCTGGGAGATATGAGCAGGTCTGGCATTACCTGGATTGCCCTCTCCTCTTGTGTGTTTAACCCTACATTTCTTGATCGTTAAGACACTGGACTTTTCTGATCAGTTCGTTCTCTACTCCCCACTGCTTGCTTTTAATATTGTTTTAATATTCTTTTAATGTCCTGTTAGTTCTCCAGAGAAGCTGGGAGCTTGATCCCACAAAGTTTTACGTTTGACTGTGGTATGAATTCTGCATAGCGTTAGTATTTTTCATTTGAAGAGATATTGGGCTTCTCCCACATACAGTCCCCCGAGGTCCTGAATCCAATGTCTTATCTCTGGTATTTTGTATTTTCTCATCATAAGCTGGGTTTTTTCACTTTCTATTTCTGGCAACAGGTATAACCTATTTATCACGTTCAGATATTTAACAATAAATAGATCTGTAAGTGTGGTGTTTCATGAGGGATCCTTATCTCTGCAACAGACTGAAGTACCCTACAGTAACATGAAATGAGAAATGTTTGGGACCAGCTGATGCAGCAGGGGCTCTGGATGCTCATCTCCAGGTGAGCTTTCTGTCAGAATTCTGGTCCCCTTCTGTCTTTGCAAAATGAGGACTCTCAATGACAGAAGGGGACCAGTCTGTAAAACACGTGGACCCTGTGCATCCACAGAGAGAGTGGACTGCGAGGATGTCCTTTTTTAATGCCCCCATTTTGTTCTCAAATTTGAATCAAACTGCCATTTGTCCCATTTTTCCCGGCTCCTGTGACTGAGTAGAGCCTATTTGCAGGGAAGCTTATGCCATTAATTGTCATTGATTGATGGTGGGAATTAGGGTTGTGTGTTTTGCTCTCCTGGGCCCCATGGTCTGGGTAAGTCATCGCTTGCAATGGCCGGGGGCATCAGCCTGACTTCCTGGGATCACACCCGCTGCCGACAGCGGTCTCTGGTCCAACTGTCCACTAGTGTTTTGGATGGGGATTCATTGACTTTAACAGCTAAACTTAACTTACACCAGCTTAGACTTTGGTTCAAAATGAAGAATTGGGCCTGTAATAATTTATACATCTTATGTTTCAGATTTTTTTTTTTTCAACAAATGAATGAACACCCATAATCCAAGGCCATGTTTTACTGAGTCATGGTTGCCAATGACTGGTCTTACTTGTAGTGTATCATAAGTACCTATAAATCAAAAGTATATCATAAGAATCTATAAATCAAACAATAGCTCCAAACACAGCAGTAAGTTATGCACCATCTCATAATTTATTATAGTACAAACAAGTTTGTCAAACACAATATATTGTCTACTTATGAAAATATCAATATTCACAATTTAAATAGGTGATAGGTCCCATAATTTTATATACCAGCAACTCATCTAAAAAGTATTTTGTTCCTAGCTGTGGTCTTCAAGGATGCATACCTATAAGGAACTGTAAAACTGTCCATTCACAGCTTATTGTTTCTAATTGTAGATATTTGAAATATAAATAGAGTACAAAAGACCATCTCCACAACAAAGATGGTTTTGTCTCCAGGGTACTTCTTCCCTAAATAATGACACTATATGTGCTTGGTTAAGTTTTTACTACTGGGAAATGAGGAGGTACGAATAATACAGCAAGACATTGGCTAGTTAGCAACAGTCATTGCAAGATACTTCACACAACCAAAAATAAGGCAAGTATTATCAACAGCAGCTCCCATCTGGCAGACTAAAAAGTCAAGGCTTTATTATCCAAACTGGACTCTAAAAAGGCTTCAAATGTCTGTTAACAAGATACGGCTTGATCCAAAGCCCTCCTAAATTGATGTGGATTGGAAAAACCAACCGCAAGCCCCAAAAGCAACCTTCCCTCTGACTTCAAGGGGCTTTGGAAGTAAGCTCTTAAAGCCCTAAATTATCAGAAATTAAATGACCCATTCACTGTATAAGAAAATTGCACCTTGTCATTTCTAAAATGATATGGAAAAGGGTTGTGAGTTCTTTTCAAATGAAGATACAACAACTTAATAGGTTATTTTTAGTGGGAAATAAAATATTCACACAGAAAGATTTTCATTTTTAAATATGGTAGCTTACAAAAATACATCATCAGGACAGGAAAAATCAGATGACACTGCTAGTTTGCAGGATAAACATTATGTTACAAAAACTAATAAATCACACCATGTGAATGGCAGCATATGCCATGCACTTAATTGAAATTTTTTTAATAAATAAAAGCCCTAAACATTCACTATTTTCTGTAAGGTTACTATTATATTAAGTAGAATAGTGAATTTCTTGTATAAATATTTTTTTAATAGATACATTCTCAAAAAAATGAACCACTTATCTATAGAGATATTGCACTTCAGACTCATTCACATGTAACTCAGACAAGCATTCCTCATAACAAATTTAGAATAAAAATAAGTTATAAATACAGTGTTTTCCCAAAATGAAACATACAGTACCTTTTTCATAAGGTAACTTTGGTTACTATCAACTGACAAAGACCGGAGAGAGGTTTCTAAGAGGTGGGTGGAAGGCATGGCCACAAAACTGAATTTCTGTAAAACACTGGTAAAGGGAGCAATAATTTTAACCTTGCTGTGACACATGCAGCAAGGCTGAGCATCCCTCTTATGCTTTATTATTGCAAGTTAAGTGTGAAGTTTTGTTGAAAGCACAGGGACAAACAGCCTACCGGATGAGGGGGCTCCTTGTTCCCCTTTGAATCCGGGGAGATTTAGGTGAGTAGCATCCCTTCGGTGGGTGGGGAGGGTCAGCTTTTGCGCTCAGCTGCCCCTTTCCCCAGACGTGCCCCCCTCCTTGCTGTAACCAGCGTGGTCCCTGGGGTGCTCCAGCACCTTGCAGAGGACTGATGGGCAGCTCTCCCAACTGCTCTGCTGGTGGGAGAGGACGGGGTGATGCGTGCTCCCCGAGGCGCTGGGCATCCTGTTTCTGTGCTCCTGACTCACCTGAGTAGCCTCAGTCTCTCCTGAGAAGCCTCCCCCCGCGTGGGCCAGCCTTTGCCTGGGGTCCTGGTCTTCATGGCTTGTGCCTTCTGCTGCCATTCCCTCCTGGGGAAGGCGTGCTCAGGTCTGGCGTGGGTTTTGCTCTTGCAGGATGCCAGTACGAGTCAGTGTGCAAATGCAATCTTTGTGGCAGAAGGGAACCAGGCAGTTGTCCTCAGCAGGACTTAGGCAGTCTTGGGGTTTGTTAGGGAAAATGCACCAAAGCTGGGCCACCCATAGGTTTTAGAGAGATGCTTTCAGCCCTCAGATCCCACCAAAGTGGGATTGACTGGATCCCTTCTCAGGGGACCTCACTAGGTCACCACGAGCTCCCCGCTGGCAATGGAGATGGGCACAGGCACAAACGCAGTGCTAGCACCGGGCTACTTCTTATCTGGAGTTACTGAGAAGCTGCTGGGATCACATTGTGCTTGTGTTCACCATGCAAGGAAGTTTGCTCTCGCGATCAGTAAGGCTGCATTAAGTGCCCAATATGGGAGTAAAAAGGTTGTGGTACGTGGCTCTGAGAGACCACATGCCAAGATCTGAAAAGGAGAGAAATTAAAAGAAATGCGTTTTCAGCCTTCCTGTAAATCTCTTCTCTCCTCATTTTCTACACTCAGCATTGCTGGGATGCTGGTTTTTGAGTGCGAAGGAAGAGAAGTTAAGCTACTTTAAATAAGGTAAATATTTAAAAGCCTTAGTCCAAGCTGATCTATGTTTTTACTGCTGTTGGGTATTTGATGGATTTCTTTCACAAATAGGTTTTTTTTTTAAAACAATTAAATGGCAAATCTGCAACAGGATGGCATAATCTGTCAGGAGGAAAACTTAGGGTGAGCTTTTCATAGGTTAATCCTTAAATACCTGAACATGGGGGATAACTGAGAATCTTTATTGATTAAGAAGGAAACTGAAGGCTGTGATCACTCCAAATCTCACAGGAACAGCTTTGGTGGGAGCTCTGCATCAGGCAGGACTTGGCCTCACATTTGAAAGTCTTCAGACACCATAACTGGAATAGCTGGGAAAAGATGCTGCTTTTGTTCTTGGCTTTAGAAACCTCCCTCCCTTCAGCTCCCCTGTCTTGGTCGCATTATTAAATAAAAACTTAAAACACATCAATATTGGCAGCTTGCAGGATTGCTTTCCATGCCAAGGCTGCAACAGGTACTGCATCGGTCCTCGAACCTTGTTCAAATGAGCCAAAAGGGGCTTGTCACAGTTCGTGTCTCGCAGGCTGCCTCCTGCAACGAGGTCTTGACAGCAAGACTCTGGTGGTATTTCATGTCAGAAACAACACATCATTTTTGGCAAGTGCATGCACCAGAAATGGCACCTTCTACAGTACAAAACAGCATCCGTTTGCTCTGTCGATAGCGAACTGCAGGGTCAAGTAAGGTATTGTTGTTGTGTTTTAAAAGGTTGTAATTAAACACTGCTGTGGTTTCCCCTCTCCAATGACTTTGGACTGCACTGGTGCTGGGATGCAAAACATTTGAGTGCGACTGAACACTAAGACTTGAACTCTGAAGCATATTCAAAATGCTATGTAAGAGACGGAGGCATTTGCCTTCTCACTCTTGCTCCTGAAATCAAGTGCTCCTGTTCCTTCCTAACAGTCTGATCTACCCTCGGTCTCCCAGGGAAATGAAATCAAATGACCACTCTTC
Source organism: Charadrius vociferus (assembly GCF_000708025.1). NCBI lineage: Eukaryota > Metazoa > Chordata > Aves > Charadriiformes > Charadriidae > Charadrius > Charadrius vociferus. Next base: position 464,976 of record NW_009648710.1, on the reverse strand, counting down.
AAAACAGCCGTTTTGGCAAATTACATCCTGAAGATGTAACCACTTGAAAAGAACTTGCACCCAGAAACTCCAACTATTGCCCTTTTCATGGTGATATTTTTATAGGCTTTCCATTCTTATCATACTGGTAAACAAGCATTTTGATACAGTGAGAGTTGGCCGGGGAAATCCAAGGGCTGCTTGTTATGGAAAAGTTATGGTTTGTATAGAATTGCACAGGTTGCTTCTGACACTTAAAGAAGGCTTTCAGCGTGGCAGCTGCCATTGTGCGAAATCGTTTGCTAATAAAACAGTAGAGGAAGAAATTAATTGCAGTGTTCAGCAGTGCTAGCATATTGGCGATGTCCGACACAATATGTACCACCCAGCTGTTGTTTATAGGTGATACGTAGAGGTGATACAAAATCATGATTATTCTTGGTGCCCAAAGTATGGCAAAAATAGAAGTTATAGTAAACAAAATGGCTGTTGTTTTCCCTGTGGAGTACCCTCGCAGTCGGAAATTGCTCTTTCGACGCAGCTTGTACACGATGATGGAATTCAGGATGAAGAAAATAGAGCAGGGCACTAAGTAAACAGTAAAGCAGTGGATCCAGATGAGGACGTGATGCATTGATGTGCTTATGTAGTCTTCGATCCAAATGTTGGGCCACCAGTAGTAGGGGATGCTGGTCAAAAAGCAGGTGATATAAACACTTACAATGACTTTTCGAGTACGAGCAGGGTAGGAAACTGTGTGATACTTCAGCGGATGGCACACAGCTATATACCTATCGATCGTTAGTGGAACCGTAATCCAAATGGAGGTGTGGATGGAAGAAAATTCCAAAACCTCAATTATTTTGTCCAATACCTGAGGCATCTGTTTGTTTAAGATGAAGTCTTCCATGAGGAAGTCAACAAAGATGATGAAGAAGAGAACCAGGATGTCAGCAGCAGCTAGAGCTAGAAGATAGTTATAGGAGGACTTCTGTCTGCGAGCCACGAGCTGGGAAAGGATGATGACTGTCAAGATGTTTGCTGTGGAGACAGAAATACAGAGTTAGGCTATTAAGATGTAACACTAGCTTTTCTAAGCACTTGTGTGGAGCAGTAGCTCTGTACGAGCACTTGACAACATGACCACCTTTATTAAAGTTCAAGAAACCAAAAGGACAAAAACTACAGTTGGGTCCCTCGAAAAGCTGTTGCAATGAGGAAGCGTGTGGCCCTTCTCCCAGATGTGGCATGCACTGACACTCAGTGTCCTGGCAGACCAGGATGACGGACAGAGAAATTAGGGACTTTTGCCCCAGACACAGGGTTAGGTGGTGTCCAGCAGCCCTTCAGTATCTCCTCAGAGTGGATGTAGAGGTAGAGTTATGGCCCTGGCTCTGTCGCTGCTGCAAGCACAGCAGCAGCATCCTGAGCAGCGGGTGCTGGGACCCCTGCCTGTGCGCAAGGAGGCAGGAGCAGCAGGAGAAAAAACTAATCTCTCACACACTCCTATTTCCATCCTTGCTTTTTCACTTTTTTTTCCACAAGTGACAAATGAGAAAGGTGGGGTGGGCTTTGGAGAGAGACATTTTGTTCCTCATCGTAGCTCACGGTGCTCACCTGTTTTAGTTCTGAACTCCACCTAAAAAGAGCTGAAATCAAAGCCACCTGGATATATAATTTTCTCTAGACTAAGTGGGATCCCAATTGAGAGGACTTCCAGGGAAACGTGTTCTCAGCTCCACCTGAGAGCTGGAGGTGCTTCACAGCACTTGAAGTTTTCAGTTCTGCTCAGGATGAGTCTCCTGTAATCCAGTCCTGTCTGACCTGCTCTCCTACAGATGGGCTCTGGGGAAGCACCTCCCTTCCTGCCACTGAAATGATCTGCTCACTTATCCACAGCTGCTCTTTAGAAGTCCTTCTCCAACTACAAAGCATTTTTCCTCTGGAGTGATACAGTTGAACCTTTAAGGAAATCCTGCCAATCACATCAGACATGAGAGGTATTCTGATTCAGCCCCAGTGTAAACATCCCCTTTTTTCTGAAAAAGCACCTGCTTGCAACTCTGGCCGCAACACAGACCTGTCACCTAAACCACACCTAGATGTATTGTATGACACTTAAATAATGCTGTGGTGAAGTGCTCAAGTGTCTTGTCTCTGCTGTTTCACTCTCTGGTTTGCTTCAGTCTTCAAAAACTGTGATTCAACTTAAAGATACACTTTAGTGACTGCTTGAACCAGCGCTATAAGGGATGCTATAGGAAGGGCTCAGTCCTACAGCCCCTGGCCAGGCAGAGCTCCCCACCATGGATACAAACAGCCCTCGAGAGCTTTCCGGGAGCACTAAGGTGTAGCCAAACTTTAACTACTTGCTCGTGTTTGGTAGACCATACTGCGTAGTCTTGAAAAAGCGGGGGGAATAATCCTATTATTCTTACTAGCTGTATGGCTGGAACAAGACAGGCAAGATTGTTCCCATCAGAAGTTTATATCACTTGGCTAGAATACCTGAAGCAGTGCTTAAAAGCCAGAGATCTGGTTTACTGTACAAGAGACTGCCAAATGTTTATATTTGACATTTCCGTAAGTGTTCTATAAATCACCCCTTCTGTGCATTCAGTGCTTCAAACATTTCTGCCAGCTTTGATGGATTTCCCAAATCAACAATAATTGTAAGGATTCCTTTAAATCAGAGAGAAAGGAAGTTGCTGACATTAAGGTAATTATGACCTAGGACATACATCCTAAAACTAAAGATGCTTATTTTTTTTTAACAGTTTTACTTGGCACTGGAGAAAATTTCCTCCTTCATAAATGCCTTCCAAGCCTGCTGTCTGGGAGCAGACTTCTGCCACTGGGGAAATGAACTGCAGCAGAGTGAATGATCTTGAGTAATAGCCCTCATAAGTGTCACCTATTTTTGTATTAACTTAATATATTAATTTTGTATCTTAGAACAAAACTAAACCAAGCATGACAATCAACTGCCTCCTTCCCTAAATAAAACAAAAAGAACATGATCTGTCCAACAGTATTGTCTCGAATCACCTTCAGAGGAGTTCTCCCGTCTGCCCTCCATTACCATGAATGCAACTGCACTGATTTCAGCTCAGAGCAGATGTGGGGAGATGGGGGGGGGTGACATAGTCAGAACTGCTGTGTCATTTTTCACTTACTTGCTTACGAAATGCCTCCGTTGTGCCTGCTGATGAGCCCTGGAGGTACAGTGAGTGATATACTGTCAAGGAAATCCTTAAGCTGCTGTGTTTTATCATGACTCTGCAGCTACTGTTGGTTTTGGCCAAGCAGGCTGAGCGGCTCGGCTTCACAGATACTGGATGTGACCCACGGGGTTCATCTTCTCTCTAAATCCTCTGGCTTCGAGTCACTCCAGCAGCTGGAGCCAGCATGCAGCAAGGGGGATGCTTGAGGATGTTGGTTCCTGCTGGTAACTCTGGCCTGTCAGAGGAGGTCCTGCAGGGATGCTGAAGCCATGCCACGACCAGGCACGGCAGCTCTGTTCCCCCCCACTTCTACTCATTGTGGGGGTCCTGCTGTTTGGTTCCGACCCCACTCCCATTTTCCTACAGGAGCAGATTTATGACCTCTGTACACTCTTCCCCCCACCTTTCTGAGGGTTCCCAGCAACAGCAGTAATAGCATGCACTGAAATGCAAGTTATTCGTCTAATGCCAGTGAGCTTTGCTTGGTGAGCCGGATTAGAAAATTGATCTGACAAAGTACATGCAAGCTCTATCCATTTTTTCTGCAAAGGTTACAGTATCTTGTATTGGAAATGCTTTTCCTGGGATTACATTCAGGCTTTTTCTGACTAGATGATATGAAATATAGTACCATCATTCACTTTGTGAAAACAGATATATACTGCGGTGCAGCAGAAAGTCGCCAGTATGACAGTGTCTCAGCACGGGGCCTGGGAGTATTTTTCCTGCTGCAATACTGTATAGGGAAAGCGATGAGCTATGGATAAGTCTCAGTCTTTCACCTATTTCCTAGCTAGTGTTAAGCTGGTTCTTGGGGTGTTCTCAAACACTATCTAAAGCTCAGTACAATGGGAAATGGGTGAGAACAGTGCTCTGTGTCAGCAACTGTGTCCTTGTGCCAGCATCTCAGTGACTCCTGGGTGCCTACTCAGTAACACACAAGCTCTCCTGTGGGCAAAAATGACCTACTGTGGGTGAAAGGTGATGGAAGAGCATTTGCAACCATGTTTTAACCTTGTTTACCCTACTTCTTGCACTGATATTGTAGTCAGTGATGACTATGGTAGAGATGATGATGGAGATACAAAAATATCTGTCTCTAATGTAACATACGTGGAGCCACAGCTGCTGAATTAGGTCAGTCCTGGATTGTGTACTGCTCATTTCTTGCAGTGTTTTTTTCTAGATACTAAGTAGTTAAGATCATCTGAATTTGAAATAAATTGATCACTGTGCTGGGAGTTGATTAGGGGATGACAGATGGGATTTATGCCAGCATCACTTGCTGCAGTGCAGTATTCTGAATTTATAAATATCTGGTTGAGAACCAGGGCTTGATTAGGGACTAGCTGGCAGAAGCCTTGAGATGCCCCTAGCAGATGCTGAGAAGCAACTGTAAGAAATGGCGGTCTCAGTTCTTTCCCTGCAGTCACAAGGATGCCTTTGAGGCACAGCATCTGAAGGTCTCTGACATCCAAACACCATCAGTCCATGCTGCTCAAATACGGCAACTTTCTAACTCAGCCAGGCTTCATCATGGGACACTTCCCATGACACCTCTTCTGACTTTATAAGCTTCTGAGTATGAATTGTAGTGCTGAAATTCATGCCATTGGAGGGCCTATATATCTGAGAGGGATCATCCTTTAGGAGTAACCTTGGTTTTCATGTGGATTTGGGTTTGCTTCCTGTACCAAAGCCATGCTGCCTTGCCTGCAGAGCCCAGGCAGTCTTCTGTGCCGCCTCAGAGTGACCTACAGGCACAGCTCTTGTTTCATGGATTACAGTCATAGCTTAAATAGTGTCTAACCACGGCCTTCACAGGGGATTCGCACAGCTCCTTCCACTGACTATTATCACTGCGTGTGAGCTTAAGCAGGAGCGATTGTATCTGTCTAAAGAAGAAATAGGCATGTTTGTGGGCTTTGGGTTTTTTTTATTGAGGGCATTCTGCACGTACACAGCAGCCTGTGCAGTGAAACAGCCTTTACAACACAAGTGGTAGTGCCGCTGCGTTGGGAATAGGGCCCGCTGTGTGGTTCAGTAGTTCAGCATCATAAACTACCCAAATGAAGCAGCCATGAGTGTCGCTTACTGAGCGTGATAAACATTAGGTCACTGCATATAATGGACACCTTTTACCGAATACAGTTGTTGCTAGGATCCCTACAAATTATTGTGCAATGTATGAAACTACTCTGCAGGCCTCGCATTAGTCACCTGACTGGCACAGAGAGAGATGGTTTACTAACAGGAAATTTAAAATTGCTTCAGAAAATACGCTAGTAACACTTCCTTCTTAGATTTAGATATTCTGAGACTGTAAGTACAATATGCTAAAACTATATGGTGGAAAAAAAGCGATGTTTTGGCTTGATGGGAATAGATGACTTCCTCTAAGCTAGGAGGCAATATTAAAATGTAAACAGGTACCGCCAGATCTGACCATGATGTTTGCCAATAGTTACCAGATTGGAGACGAGGATGGCATTCAGCGCTTACTTCATGTGGGAGCTATCTGGAGGAGATGATGGCAATGGTTGATTTCTGATGGAGGTCACGTAACAGGAATTATTTAAAAAAAAAAATACATGTGTTTATTACTGATGTTGGCTATAGCTGGTTATGTGGTCTTTTAAAATGACCCCTGGATGCTGTTTGCCCCTTAAAAAAGATATAACAATTTCATGTTTTCCTCTTACAGATGGTATGGGTCAAACTTAATGCTACAGCAGATAGGGACAACCTCTGTGAATGGTGCCTGCTTATGCCTAACACAATTTGTTCTTCTCTTTTATTATTGCATCCTGAGATCCTTCCTTAAACCGTTGTGAAGCATAAAGAAATCCTTTATAGAATATAATTAGTGTAATACAAGTTTTTCCCTCCCTGAGAGTTCCTGTGAGGGTTAATTTTAAAAACTGATTTATTTGTTGTTCAGTTGTCTGAGCGCTGCCAAAGGGCAGGAACCCATTCACCCTTGGGTCGGGGGGAAGAGCCGTCAGCCCCCTCTGCTGGTGTCTCCATCATCTCCAAGGGGCTGGAGAGGTTCTAAGCCAAAAAATAAGCAAAAGCTATAGCTGGCACGGATACAGGACTGCCACTGGAGGAGGTTTCACACCTTGTAGGAAGGCTCTCATGTGGTTTGTGCTTAGAAATCCCATGTGCAGGGAGAGACCACGCCAGCTCTGAGGGCGAAAGTGAACCTGGAGGTAGAAGATGATCAAGCTCCTGCCCAAGACAACCCAAACTCCCCTCCATATGCAGGAGACTAGATTAGTGACTGCCAGAGAAAACATGGCATGGCCTCGCATTTACAAGTCTCAAGTGAATTAAAGAATTAGTGTCAGAGGCCAAATTCTGACAATGAAATCGGGCCTCCAGGGCGGTTTTTCTCACAGACAGTGTTTATTAGCTGAGGCAGCTCCTGGGGAAGGATGCAGTGAATGGGGCACCTCTGCTCCTCGGCTGGCACTAGCCGTCAGTGGGTCATGTAGACCAGAGAAGGACTTAAATCCAGCCAAATGCGCTTCCTTGCTGTTGGAGGGCACAGAAACGGTAATGGTGTGGAGACAGATGCCAATGGCCGCTATTTACTTTGAGCCTTGCCAACTGCTTGGGATTAAGTACAGTAACTTGTTTGGCAGATGGGTGCTACTACATTGCATTGCTTTTGGCTTTCCTAGACCCTTGGAGTAGGCTTTTCTCACTACTCTTTATCAAACAGGGCTGTTTCTGCCATATGAGAACGGCCCAGAAGGAATGCTAGGCTAAGACACAGGCAGGCCCAGTACATGCTTACTGGTGACACACGTGTGTAAATGCGACAGGGATCTGGTTCACCCTCCTTGTCCACCTTTCCTGAGCTGGGCCTACAGTGCAGAAAGCCTCTAATGACTCTTGGACATTGCTCCCTGCAAAGCCTTTCTCAGGGACACCCACACAAGGATAAAGACGTATAAAACTCGCATCTCAAAATCTAGCCTTGTATCTGGCTAACAGAGCAGCACAGCTTTCTAATGGAAATCGGTGCTGGGAGGAGAAAAAGCAATCTGCAGAACAGTGCAGAAATCACAAGAGGAATTTGGTTATTCATGCAACGTATCTGGACAGATGAAGATTTTCAAGGCAATTTGGGTGTCTCATTTGGCGGGTGTCTGTGGCTTCTAAATGTGGGCTGTCAGCAAAGTTTAAGAGGTCTCAAGCTGAGTAACTTGAGCTCAAGGATGACAAAACCATTCTACCCTTTTGATACTGAAAGCCAAAACACTGAGGCAGGTGCCAAAGGTATTTGATGGGACGACTAGGATGGAGGGAGGATGTGATTTCATAAGGGTACTGGCATGAATTCTTTACTGAACATGAATAATTAAGAGGATTTTACCTTTGATTGGGGTTTTGCTAAAAAAAAACCCAAAGTCTTTATGTCTTCCTAAAGCATTAGCTAATGCAATAGGAGCTCATGCTTGCAAACCCCATGGCCAAGCTTTTTCAGACAGTATGCCAATTTTACACAATATGCAGGAAATTACAGACTACGTGAAACCATCACAGTTTGGCTTTATTTCCCCTGCGGAGAATAGACTGCATCCACACTAGAGATATCATTCTTTGGTGTGCTAGTCTGGACATGGAAGAAAATACACATGGAATGAGCAAATGTTTGCGAAATATCCTAGTCTGATGTAACTGACTGACAGGTAATTTGTCTTGAAACCAAAAGCAACCTCTAGTGCACCTATCTGCGCAGTCAATGCACCATATGATTGAAAAGATGGAGAAATTAAATGACTGTATGTTCCAGGGACTTTCTGTTTCAGGTGGTAGAACAGTTTCAGTGAAAAAGATGGGTTCAGTGCTCCAATGGGCAGGCTTCTCTCCTCTTCCATGGATAAAGGGACAAAACTCCTTTTGGTCATCTGCTAATTCTGGTCCTACTTGGTTGCCTCTACTTCATTCCCTCTGCACAACCATACTGGTGTCCTCAGGGGCAACCCAACACCATCTTTTCTCATCAGGTCTCCCCCAGAATGGCACCAACAGCGCTCCAGACATTGGGATGTAGGATCCTTACATACATATGTATCTTCATTCTGCGGAATGAAAAGCTGATTGTGTGCAAGGTCTCCTGTGCTCAAGGGGTTAACTTTGGCTTTGTTTCATTTTTTGGTGTCTCAAGGTTAATGGGAAGAGAGATTAAAGGCTCAAAAAGACCACCTGAAACACAAGGTGAAAGCTTTTGTGGCCAGGGATTGCTTTGCACTTGGGTGCGAATGCAGAGTGCGCACCACGTCAGGACATCTCGGAGTTGTTTGTTTGCCTACAGCAAATTGTTTTGACGTATGCGGATGAAGGCCTTCTCCTGCTGGCTCATTTCTGCTGATTCACCCCCACTTTACTGAGGGGAGCAGAAGGAGGAGGAGGAGGAGAGAACTAAGTAAGGGGGTGGATGAAGAACAGCAGGGTATTAGACTGCCTAGTGCTTCTGAATGGCTTGACTCCTTAACAACTGGGGGCTCTGCATTACCCACCTACCGTGAAAACTGGCTGTGCTCTCTCTTTTGTGTCCTTGTCATTTCAAGGAAAAATATCCTTTGGAGTTTTTCCTTCCCAATCCATTTTAGCAGCCTGCCATGCAAGGTTGTGCACTTCATAGTCTACTGAGCCTCCCAAATGTTGCACCTCGTTATCATTACATCCCTGACAGTGTTGTTTCCTACTGATGTGGCAGAAGAAAACCAAAGTTAGCAGTTGTACTCTGTAGTGGCGTTCAGAGATGCGCAAACAAGTCCTCTTCTGCATTAGCATGGATTCAGGCACATGCTGCCTTCCAGGCTGCACGGCTTTAGTGGCCACAGTCTCCAGACATACTGACCAAACTAAATCGCTCCCATCTGCACGCCTTGCTGTCACAGGTTCTGTGCAGGGACACTGTAATGAATCTGTTCTTTTTCATAATGATTTTTCTTTCCTTAAAGAAAAAGCATTCATTTTATAATAGAAAGTGACTCATTTTAAGCGTGTTAGCAGCAGTTTTGTTCCCCTCTGTCCAGTAGCGCTACTGTAATGTGCTGCAGTGCCCTTCGGTTGCTCTGACAGCTGAGCTAAAGTTCTGCCAATTTATTTATCCTCTTTTAAGCAGGATGCAATGTACTGTCTTTGCGTTCAATTCAGATTTTATGTCAGAGAAAGCATGGTCTTTGAATAAAAGGGGGGTTGAATCGGGCCTCAGGAGGGTTCAGTTCTTATTCATTGTGTGAACTCCATCTAATGAGCGACAGCTGAAGAGTGCTGTTTTTTCAAGGTCATAACTCTGCATGTAACAATTCTCCCACTCATATTTTCAGGTCTTCCTTTAGCACTTCTATTGTTCAGGTGTGCTGTTATGAGAAAGGCTATTTATTCAGGTGTTGGAAATGCTCTCTTTAATCAGAACCCTGTTCTGTGATTGCAGAAGAATATACTAGGCAGTAGATGGCAAGAATCCAAAAAGGGTCAGACACACTTCTGTACTGCTGTGTGCTGTACGTACACCTACTTTCTGCCTGCTTTGGTATTTACTGGGTATTACATGCCATGTGAGTCATCAACAAACATTGCTACCTGTCCCCCTTCCTCTACTCGTGGTACCAACCAGGGCACGGCTGTAAGCAGAGATGGTGACGCTCTTCAGGCCTCATTCCCCCTGCACTGCCGGGGAACGGTAGGAGCACAGCTGGGCTGTTGCATGGTGGTGGTCTCTTAGATCAGGGATGCTCAGCCCGCAGTCCACTGGCACTACCTGCCTTGCCAGGATGATGACCCTAGCTTGCCTGCCTCCCGAAGAGCCTGCTTATTCCAAGCTGCATACAGGCAGAAGGCTCCAGAAGGACCAGTTCTCCATCGTCTCAGTTTGCCTATGACTGTACTGCAGTTTGTACGGGCACAGTGCAAACGTTATGCACTTGCGTGTCAATCCAACAGCCTAGGAAGCACCTGGCTTGCTGTGCAAGGACAGCCGATCTGTCAGGAGAAGGTCCATAACATGCAGCGCTCTCTTGAGAGTGCGTTTGAAAGGTCAGGCACCGCTGCTGAGCTTACACATTCCTCTAGGTCAGGACTACAGCTTCTCTGCCTCTGCATGGAGCCTGCCAAGTGCAGTCTGTGCATGGCTGGGCTTTGAATGACCTGGATTGTCCTCATCTCCGCGCCACCTTGTTCAGCAGCAGGTCTGACATGAAAGCGACCTGTTCACACCCTCTAGCTGGGAGCACCCAAGCGTGTCCAGGCTGCTTTCCCAAGATTGCAAAGTCCCGAATCTGTACTTAAATCAGTGTGCTGGGTTTTATGCAGAAGCCTAAAGCGTGAATAAAGCAAACATTTGTAGACCAGGCTCTCAAAAGTTTGGAGTGGCACTTCCCTGGGGCACCAGTTGAGTCTGTTACTCCTGATGATGCTGTATGGGTGCTGGGTACGTGTCAGTACTGTCACTGGAATGTGATGGCCCCTGAAGCTGAGATGCAGCAAGGCAACTCAGTTGCTGCTGTGCCTTCTATTGAAGCAGGAATCAAGGTCAAAGCCAGATATCTGCAGCGAGCATTGTTGCTTTTCTGCCTGACCCTGCTCGTCACGTTTGGTGGCACGGCCATAGCAGGAGCTCTTGGGTGTAGCTGCTTTGTGCAGCTCTCACTGGCAAAGGGACAGACTGAGAGTCGGGACCTGTTGCTCTTTGCTTCCTCACCTCACCAGCCCCCTCCTGGATTGAATCAGAGCAATTTCCTCCCTCCCCCACATCCAACAACACCTCTTCTCTGACATTTTCTCTCACTAAATCAAGAAGTGCTTCCATTAAGCCTTCCTGCAGCCCCTCTCTCGCCTCCCCATGAGCTGGAGGTGCTTCAGAGGTCCTCTCCCACTGACAGACAAGGGGAGCACAGGGATGGCAGAGCATGGGCTGCAGGACAGCTCTGTGAATTATACTCCCCCCCTCTAAATGGGAGCATGACCCTGTTTCCAGTGCTGCTGCCTCGCTCCACTTCCCACCCTCGCATCGGCAGTTTCTCCCTGTCCCACGCAGGCTGCTCCTGGGGCACCTGCTCCTGCCAGAGGGACTGCACGCCTGTGGGACACCTTTGCACATCTGCACTCAAGACAAGTTTTGGAAAAGAGTCTCTGTCTTGCCAGCCTCCGCTCAGAGGCAAAAGAAACCTCCCGTCCCAGCTGATGGGAAGGCACAATCGCCTCTGACAGAGTTGTCACCACCTCGGCGTGCGGTACCTGCTGCGGCAGGGTCGGCGTGTGACAGTGCCTCTGCGGCTGCCCCTCTTCGCAGGGCACAGCCTGGCACGTGCCCCTGTGTGCTACTGCCAGAGCAGGGTGAAGGGACTTCACTTTGCTCTCTCTCCTCTCTGCCTTTTTCAGACCTTCTGGTGCCTGGTTGAACAGGGAGGGAGAGAGAGCCACTGCCAAGAACAGAATCTGCCGAGGTGCCTGGGTTATACACGGGAGGGGAAAGGATGCTTCCTCCACATGCACAGTCAGGCCTGGCATCGCTTGGCCTCAAAGTGGAGTTGTTGAGTTAGTGAAATTTCCTTCAGACACTACAGCAGGAAAGGCAGAAACAGTTAACGGGTTTCTCCTCTCATCAGTCTTTCTCCAAGATTTGTGGCAAGGAGTTAACTGTTTCCATTTCAGCAAAGCACTGCACTAGCGCTGTATTTGAGGACAGATCCTAGACAGTGTTTCTCTTAAATTTTTGGCACCCTGCAAAGCTAATTGCTCAGATCCCACAGGCTTCACATTCTTCTTGTAACAAGTAATAAGTGTGCTACCTTTACAATTTTCTAATGTTAGAAAACTGAAGAGCAGCTTCAAATTAAAACACCGAAAGCTCTTTTCAGCACTGCTCTCACCCTGTACCACATCCTCAATGAAGCCTGGCCACGTGGGTCTTCCCCTAAACATATCCAGCTTGTTCTCATATCTGTGCAGTCTCAGGGTGAGAATCATAAATTTCTCATGCACTGGGCATACTGTGCATTTGGTCAGCATACAGTACGTGTGCAGTGTTTACAGGTGTTAGTGCCAATGTTATCCTCAGAATAACATGCACTGAACAGGGTAAGGCCACTGAACTCAGCAGTGCAGGACCACCAAATGCTTTGGCTGGTTCTGTTAAGCGCTATCACTGATGCTACTGCTCTAATCAACCGACGGCCGATTTCTTGAGAAATGCATGTCACTGTTGCTAATTTGGATCATGCATCGATTTTAACCATGTTCTTAGAATGACAGCGCTAGGTGTATAATTACAATGTAGTATCCTTAGGGAGCTGGTGCAAGTATGTGCAGAGCACTCATTAAGTGATTTTTCCTGTCTGTGCGTGCAAGACTTTTCAGAGACATAGAAAGGCAAGCTTAGCCACAGACTGCTTCATAACCACTTCTTCACCTGAAAATATTTAGAGGGTCTTGGTCAGTTCCTAGGGGACAGGTGTTGAAATCAAAGCTTGTCATTACTGTGGAGATCTAAGCAGCCCCTAAGGAATTAATGAAGAGGAAACTACCTCCTCATCCCTGCTGGCTGGGTCTGTTCAGGTCAGGGCTGAGACTCGTCAATGCTGTGGAGTCAAGACACTTGCCTGTGCCCTGCATCCTCTGTGGGTAAACACAGGACTTAGTTCTCTGAACTATTAGATTGAACTATTAGCCAATCTTCAAATTTTAATTATAAGCCAGGGAGGAAAATAAAAACCCAGCAAACCAACAACACAAAGAATATCAATTCATATGCAGAGTGTAATTGCATGTGTGCTGTTCAGAGGCAGGCTTCTCTTCATGTCTGATTAAAAAATTTTCTATGAATTCATTGCTTGAAGAAGGAATTAAGGTGAACAAAACATCTAGAAATTGCAGACTATTAATTATCATTGCTGCTTGCCACTTTACATGGCACTTTAAATGTGTAGCTGTACATAGACACAACCAAACTCTCTTGTATCGCACCCTTAAAATACTGATTCACCTTGGTGCATCAGCTTGCTCTAACTTTTCCCTGACTCATTCTGCCTGTCCTTGGGATCGCTGTAAGTTACTCTGAGGCTGGAGGTATTAAGCAAGGGAGCAAGCCGTGATGTTTGCCCACCCAGGCTGTGCTGGGATGGCAGCTCTGCCTGCCGAAGCCCAGTCTGTAACGGCAGAAGTGGTGCTGCACAAGCAGCTCCCTGCGGTCCCGCGTGCCAAGGCGTCTCACTGACAGCCTCAGACAGCCCCTCTGGGAGGAAAAAGCTGCTCAGTCCTCCGTCTTGGCTGAGACAGTAATACCAATGTGATGCTCAAGTGCCATCTGGCCGTTTTGAGCTGTGGATACCTGCATGCTGGAAACGGTGCCTCACAGGGGTTCACGCCCAAGCCTGAAACATCCTTTCCTTCCCCATTTGGGGTCTCTCTTGCTTTTCTCATCCTCAGCATCTCTATATTGTCTTTGTCCCCTTTTAAGTAGGAAATTGCGCTGAGGGTTAATACAGGCTGGAGGCTGGTACCCGTGAGCTGGGACTTTCTTCCCAGCCCTGTACCAGCACTCAGGGATCCCAGTGTCAGCATTGCCATTGCCTCTGCATGGCACTGACCCCAGACTGGACTTTCTAAATACTGTCCTGCTCCATCGGCAGCGGGGACAGGCTCCCGAGTAAGACAACTTCTGGCAGTGTGTTCCTTCCCCAGCCAAGTTCCTTATTGGTGGCACGTTGCTCCCAAAGCCAATTCGCCCCAGAAAAAAACCCTGGGGGCAGCTACACTTTTGATTACTGCCGGCCCGGCACGCGATTGACACCGGCCAGACCCGGCTGTCCTCAGCACCGGCTTGGTTTTTAAATGGCCAAATTGACAACGGCAGAAACTTCCCGGCGGGCTGAGACTTTGGATGTCAAAGTCGGAGAGCGCCCGAGTGCGGGTGGGAAAGGGCCGGCGGGGGGAAAACCCCGCGGCACAG
>NW_009648710.1:428620-450051 GCF_000708025.1 Charadrius vociferus | reverse complement strand
GGTGAGCTCCACGGGTGACCCTCCACGGGTGAAGCGCCGCCTTCCCAGCCTGCTTCTCCCACAGCCAGGGGTGGGAAGAGGGAGTTTTTATCCAAGTTGGCACCGGAGTCGGTAGGATCCCCCAGGCAGGGCTTACGAGCGCGGCGCCTGCGCCCCAGTCCTGCGTTAGCCCTCGAACCGGGCTGGGGAGGAACAGCCAGCCCGAGTGTGAGGGTTTGCACCTGCAGAACTGAAGCACAACCCTGTGGTTAGTCGCGCTGTCCTTGCTCTGCTCCCCGCAGCGCTGCGGGGCGAGCGGCCGGGGTGGCCCGCGGTGAGATGGGCCATGCTCTCTGTCCAGCACAGACAGGCACACGTATAATCCCCGTGAGGGAAAGCAGGAGGAAATCGGGCTTTCAACAACCTCCACCCGTTCCTTAGCATTTATTTGTTTCAGTGCATAGTCTCTGGTGTATCTAATAAATGATTCAGAGTTCGGCTTGTTACGTTAAGGTGATGGAGCCCTGTGCTTTGTGCTACTGACCAGCAGGTTGGACAGGTGACAGCATGTCCATATGTTCAGGAGGGTTGCAGTTTAGTGATAAAATAGATGTTTGATTGCAGTGCGCTTCCACTGAGCAGAAAACAGGACTTTGTTTCACCCGAAGTGTGTAGGGTTGAGCCCACAGCCCGGCACTGTGTGTGGGAAGAATCCCCTGGGATTCTGCGGCTGCCGGAGCAGGCCAAGGAGGGACATACGTGTGCAATACATGTGGGGTTGGTCAATGAGAGCCATCTGTTGGGATACACTCAAGAATATAGCGGGTGGGTTACAAAACTAAATAAAGATGTGGTCCTCGCTCTCCAGAAACACCTGGCCATTTAGCGTGGATAATAACACAGCGTAAAACATGTTACAGGTGGGAAGGCACCGTTAGGGCAAGTGCTGTAACAGACCACCAAGTTACTAAGCAATTACATCCGTATCTTTGTTTTTTCATGATCTTGTTTGAAAAAGAGTTTAGCTTCTGTCTGGAAACGCAAGAAGGAGCAAGCGAGGCTCTGGCTCTGCAAGGCCTTGAGTGGGGTTACTTTGCTGGGAGACTCGGTGAGATTATTCGCATGCTGAAATGTTTAATAGAAGAGGTCTTTTTGAACTGTACCGAAACTGCTGTCAGACTTTCCAGGTTAAACATGCTGGAAAAAAACATACATTTTTCCTGTGCTTTTTTAACAGATGTCTTTGTGAATGTAGCTTTAAAGATGGTTCGAGTCTTCTAGTACGACCTTTAAGTGGATGTGTTCCTTTTAAAAAGCAATCTTTTGAAACCATTCATTCAAATAACTAACAGGATTGCATAAAGTGGTGAGGTGTGTGCAATTATGCAGTAGAAAGCCCTGTGAATTCAACCCTGCCTGTTTTTTTCCCCTGATATTTAACCTACAGGATTTTCTTCTTGTTATTTTAAAAAGTGTGTTTTCTTCTTGTGTTCCTGCAACAGACCTGATGTCTTTTATTGTCTCCCAAAAGAGAAGTGGTAATTCCTGGAACCTTTTCTTGGGTGGAGTAAATGTATCAGCAGTACTGAAAGCATGACTCGCTGTTTCGAAGCTAAGTGAAGTTTATCAGCAAAGCAACACACAAAAGAAGGAGGTGGCAGTGGAGCAGTGGCTTGGCAAGTGATGGTTAAAAAAACCTCACATCCAGTTTACAGCACCGTGGGTCTCTCAACTTCCCAATTAACAACAGTGAAATCGTGCAGAAGCTGGAGGCTAAGGAAGCGCCTCTGCCATCCATTTTCTGTTGTGCTGCTGCCACTGTTCTGGCCTAGTTTTAAACATCCTGAGCAATAGGACTTCCCCAGAGAGGTTTCTATAATAGTAGCATTCGTTTCCTCCGAGTTGGAGTTGTCTCCAGGGCGCAGTTGAGGTAGCTGCTCATGTGCCGAGAAGAGCTTTTGGTCATAAGAGAAAGAATCTTTTCCCATCTTCCCACCTGGAGCTCTCACTGGAGCCTCACAGCTGCAAGAGGCTCTGCGGCATCTCGTGTGTTCCTGTTGAACGAGGGGAAAAACTGGAAAGTTTGGTCACGTTCACTAACGCTTCCTCTGGCCTGCCCTGCGAACGGAGAGGCCAGAGAAAATGAATCTGCTCCTGGTGAGCTTGTTTAAAGCTTGTAGAGGAACTTTTCTGTCTCACTATGTGTGACTCTAGGCAGAAACAGATGCATTACGCGGTGAGCCAAGAGCTTCTATTGCAGAATGGGCCAGGGTTCCAGGTCTGATTTGCTTTTGCTTCACTGAAGTGAAATTAATGAAACACTTGGTAATATAGCAAAATTAAACTCTCAAAGTAAATCTGAAGATTGCTCTTGTATTCACTGTATAAGAGATATTTTGAGGGGGTTTTGTCCTTCAAACAAGATTTTGGCCTAAATGAAATGAATTTGGTTATTCCATGCTCTGAATTGTGCAGTAACAGAACTTTAGACATAAAGAAATTTTGATAAAGCCAATTCAAAACTAACCACAATGGTTGCTTCTACTTAAAGCTGTTTATTTTTAAACTTCTCGCTATTTTCTAGCTACTTTCTAAAGGGGTGACATTTACGTGTATCATCAGGCCCACAGTGAGGAGAGCACTGGTCTTCTGAATTAACGGTGAAGGCAGAATGCCTCGGGAGCTTTGAGGAGGATGGTTTCTGAATCTTATCTCATAAACAGCCACATGCTCAGACGGTGAATGACATTTATTCTTTTCCGAAGAGCAGTTTATTCTTTGTATGACATGCTACATAAGCGGTAGGTGTACGTTGCTTTTAAAATTCCAGAGCCACTTGAACTTGGTTAGCTTTCTGTTTTTCGGAGGAACCGAGCCTTCCTATAAACTGTTAGGCAGTGATCTCGGGGGGGAAAGAAGATAGAGTGACATGTTAGTCACATACGCCCCCATCCACTCAGGCCATGGAGCAAAGCAATGGTGACTTCAAGAGAAAAAGAGTCATTGACTGAAGGAGTCTGAAAAAACTAGGTGTGTTGTTGCAAGACACTGGCATGAGTAATGTGCCTGGGAGATAGCGAAGAAACTGGAAGACTAATGCATGGAGTGTGTGTGAGGGATTAGGAGAGGCAGTTTGAAAGGTGGAGAAGTGTCTCAAAAGATTTGAGATATAATTTGGCCAGAAAAGGGGGTTAGTAGTTGCAACAGGCAAGGGGCATTGGCGAGAGAACTGGTGTATGGCCTGAACAAGGTTGTCTTACCTGCGTAGCAGAGCTGGAGGTATTCATCTCAGAGCTGCTGCAGAGAAAATGATACCTATAAGAATGACAAGTCTTAGATTATACTTATTAGATGCTTGTATGTAATTTTGCTGCAATGAAACCCTTCTCTTCAAAGCAATATTTTTATCTTTCCTTACTGTTAGCCTGCAGAATAATTGAGTCAAATTCTACTCCTTCTGAGTTAAAGGACTGTCTTTGTCAATACTGTTCTGCAGGTCTCTCCAGGCTTGCAAGGGGAGGGAAAGCTTTCTGCATTCTCATAAAAGCTGTTAGGAAAAAAATGTGATTATGAAAGTTCTTTACTGGGGCCTCCGTGGTACCTCTGAATAGACAGGCTCCAGTTTTACAGCAGAACAGTGAAGATTTATTCATTTTTAAGGTGAGAAGTTTTTCTTGTGCTGGTGGTGATTGCTGGGGAAGGCTGTGGGGCCAGAATGCCAATGTGTCATGGCTCCTCCAGCTTGTGCTGCAGGTTCATCGCCTGCGCCCTGAGGCTCCACACCCCTGTGGATTTCTCTTCATCTCTTCTTCCTTTGGCCTCATATCTCCTTGGAGACCTCATCAAGGTTATGATAGGTCTCAACTGGTGGCTGTAATAGAGCTTTGCCTATTTGAACCATCTGAAAACATGTGTAAAGCTTTTAAACCCCCTTTTCTTTTCCCCCTCCTAAAATTAAATGTTTATTCCCTGACCTCCCTTTTAGTTTTCAACTGACAGATCTCATTGTAATTCATTTGAGCGCTATTGTGAGTGTACTTTCCAAGGGAACAGAAAACAGATGTGATAAATGCCTGAACATGAGATTTAACCCAGCGTCTGTTGTTTTACAGAAGCATTACAAAACAAAGGAGGGTAACTGTGTTTTGTTTGCATTTAACTGGTAGGTGATACACCTGATTTTCCATGGTACTCTTTTCAGGTTACATTGAAAACATGTGGCAGAAATGTGCATTGAGATAAACTCATTTGACCTGCCCAGTTTGCAGTGGTTATGACAATTTGTTTTACTATTTTTGCAAAAGTCAGCATATAGGTGGGTTTTCAGATAAAATTAATCTACTACTCCCAACAGAAATAAACTCTTACTGCAAGATAAGGAAGTGAAGAGAATCCATCAGAGCTTCTATGATGTACGTGTATGATGCTTAACTGTAGAGCTAATGGGCTAATTCATATGTTTAGCATAAGCATATGCTTAAGTGCTTTGCTGGATTCAGGCATAAATAAATTAGGATTAAAATGTAACTACTCAAGAAATACTTCTAAAGATGGAGGCTAATTTATCCTCTCCCCAAGGTGAAAAGAAAGCACATGAGATTCATGTCACAGAGATTTTCTGTGTTTCCTCTACTGGGATTTTTAAAAGTTGAATAATAAAGTACTTAAATATTTAAGTTTTCATTTGGGCTGGAAATTCTACATGGTTTAACTGTAGAAAAGGTAGGGTGTGCACAGACCTCACAGTGGAATACTGACAGAGGTGAAAGTTTCTTACTCCATTACTGAGCAGATATCAAGCCCAGCCTATGAATGCCAAGAAAAAGGGTGAAAACAGGTCAGATTATATCTTATTTTAAAATAATTGTACCAATTATTTGTACTGATTATTGCAAAAAGTACTGTTGTTACAACATAACAGTGAATTCATATTTGTCGTGCTAAACCTCGTTAGACCTAATTTCAGGATCGCGTCACAAAGCTGTGTACTTTGTTCTGCAGTTCAGGGTTTGCCATGCAAATGCCATGTTTAGCTGGTTTGGTTAAATCCTCTCTGCGTATCACAAGGTAAAACTTCTTGATTTTCATTTAGATTTAGAGCTTTTCCTCACTGTAAGAAAATATATAATCCTTCCCTATATTTACTCGTTGATGCCTTTGCGTTACTGGAACGTAACGAGCGCCAGCAAAATCAATGCGCCTCTTCATGAGAGCTGGGGATGGTTTCTGTATGGAGCAGTCGTCGCTGGCTGGTAACGAGGTGCCGACAGAGAGTGTCTTGTCAGAAGTCACGGCTCTGCCGTTGGCGTGCTTGTCACGGGCGCGCACAGCGGCCGTCCCCGCAGCTGCGGGAGCCAGAGCGCTGAAGGCGGCTTTTCCACCGACCTGTGTGCGGCTTATTTCTGACAGCCTGGTAGAACTGAGGGAAGGTCTTGCAGCATCACCTTCGTTTTCCGTGGGGAGGGACAGGAGGCATAAAAGTGTGCGGCTCCATGGACGAAAGGCAGATGCAGACTCTGATCTTGTGGCCAATTAAATAGATTTCAAGGCCCCTTGTTAACTTCTGCCCATCTACCAAATGAGCAGCCAGCCTGAGCAGAATAAGATTACTTTCTCATTTTACATAAGGCTTTCACATGCTATCCCCCCTATTAATTAATTAGATTAAAGGTTCTGGCTTCCTTGAACTTCTCTTTTCTTGTCTGATACACTTTGACTTAGATGTAGCCATTATAAAATGTATCAGAAGCAAAAGACTAATTTTGTCTCACTTTCTAAGTATTGTGAGTATTTTTAGGTACCACACTTAGCAGATACAGCACAAATACCTTCCTGCAGGTGGATGTTTGAAGTGTCATAAAACCCGCTGTCCCTCTGGCTTTATTTCCTTGATGTAAATATTCTTACTTTGAATTTTCAGCAAGAGTAATTTGTCTGTCAGTGGACATCTATTTGCCTGTTTTGGGCTTGTTGTTATTGTTCTAGACAAAAAGAGTTACTGCTTATTCAAAATGTAGTGCCATTAAAGATGTTAATGAGCTTTGTACCCAGTGTTACTGTCACGTAGTTCCACTGACTGTGCCACGATTTCTCTTGATGTACCTTGGCAGAAGTGAGGCATAAGCAGGATCCGGCTCAGGTTAGCCACAGCTTTACTGTAATCCATAAGGCCAATGAGAGCACAGAAAGAAGGAAGCTCTACATAATCAGAAATCAAATAATGGAGTCTCCCTATGTGTCCGCTTAGTCGCTTGCTGGTGATATCAAACTTACGTCCAAGCCTACACTAGAGGCACACCAAGCAGTTGCCTAGGGGAAGAGCAACAAGACCAGTCGTGTGTCTGAGCCCCGAGACTAGAAGTGGTTTTGATTAAATTCATGTCATTTTACAGGCAGGTGCAGCGCTCTGATATCCTTATGTTTATTCCGCTGCTCACCTAGCTCTGTCTATGGCAGGAGGAAAAGATGCTGGAACACATCACTGAATAAAGAAAAAAAAAAAAAAAAAAAAGAAAGAAAGAAAGAAAACAAGCCGAAAATTGAACTTGTCAGTATTAGCAGGGAGAGGGATGTAACTGCGAACCCTCTGATGTGGTTCAACTCAGCAGAGACAATCGAGCAATTCTCTGTGCAGCGGCAGAGCTGCAGTCAGCCTGTCTTCCAGGTGGGGACCGGTTTCATTAGCTTCAGTAAGATTGCTTCACTGAGTAGGATGAGCAGGATTTGGCTTTTAGAAAACTACAGAGAATATTATTGCAGGGTTCTCAGATTTTTTTTTCCCTGTTTAAATTGGCTCAGCAGGCCTTGCAAAAATCCCCATGGGTTTGAACAAAAAATGATTTGCAGTTTCCTAGAGGCCGACAACTGTTTCTCCTCTAATCAGATGTTGCCCCGAAGGGAGCTTTGGTCTCCCTGTGGATCAGGCAGCGGTAATCTGAAGTTACTTAAATGGGGCCAAATCCTGCTTGCCGGCATGTTTTAAGGAGGGTTAGTAGTCTGTTTTACACTTAAGTCCACAAAGGCTCTGGGTGATATAGAGACTGTGGTAAGATTACATGGCAAAAGTGGCTGTCCTTGATGATATTAGTGCTTGGGCACACTTTTGACAAAGACATACGGCTGTGATTTTCCTACCTTGAACTTGAAAGAGAAGTCAGGATTTAATTTTATGTCAGCACCCGGAGGCTCTTTATTTCTTGCCTTTGCTCTTTATTGCTCCCACACTGCAAAAACATACACCAAACTGAAGTCTCTAATAATACAGTCTATGGAAATCACAAACGCAGGGTCACACAGTGCTTGCTATTGGCCCCTGAAGTCCAACTTGGGCACTGCTATAAAAGCAGAGACTCCTCTGCCATTGACTCTTCTCCTGCGCTGCTGTTGGCCTGGGAACACTAGAGCACTTACCAGGCTACAGAGCTGTTCTTCCACATACGTCACGAACAGAATGGTATTTTTCAAAGGGGCCACTGGTCTTCACCTGGAGTCAGGGGAGGCTGTCAGTGGTCAACGTTTCCAGTGCGAGGCCTGAAGTTAATAGTCGTGTGCCTTCTCCTGACAGTTGATATGCAAGGACGTTGTCAGATCAATGGCAGAATTAAATTCCAGAGTCAGACTTGGCTTTCATTTTTTTCAGTAGATTTGTATTTATGTGGGAGGGGAAAGGCAAGCCATCAGGAGGACTTCATCCCTTTCCTTTTCCTCTCTTTGTACTGGCCAGTGATCCTGGGTGAGATGATTCAGGTGACTCCCCTGCTAATTTTGTCAAGTTCCTGTGGATGCATGCAAGCACTGATGGAGCACTGTACTAGCAATGAGTTGCCTGCAGCCCTGGGTTGGATACTCTCCTTTTAGTCTTTGAGTGAACCCGTATATTTCTGAACTTTATTCCTCTTGCACGATACTGGTAGTAGATCTTAAAATACGCCTTGGATCAGACAGCCAAGTGTTCCCTCATTTTCAGGGATTTGTTCTGTTTTGTGATTGTTGTAAAATGACCAATGAAATAACTGTTTGGTTTTCAGTCTGAGGTAGCTAATGGATTTCAAAGCTATTTGCTATTGTAATTTTTTGCCTAATTGTTTTCTCTCTGTAAGCATATGCCTTCACTTCCAGTATTAACTTTTACATTCCCATGTAGTTAGATTGATGCAGATCCTGTCCACTTCCACAAAATGACACTCTGTTCAATAGCAATCAGGGATGCAGACAGAGGCTGCAAGAAGATTATTTTTATCTGCCACTCGAAATGTAATTTCTAACCTGCTTTTGGGAAAAAAAATGACACCCCAATCTTAGAAAGTGGGTAACGTATCATTTTATGTGGCAATCATTTAAAACTGCTGGGCAGCTGACTAATGAAGGAGATAAACAAGCCGTACGTGAGTCAAATTTCTCACTTGGTTTTACAAAGGCGGTTTTTACGCAGGCACCAATTTATAACCCATGTGCTTTTTGAAGTTCTTGATTTGGTATGGCATGTGGGAAGGTTCTTGTAGGTCGGCACCATGTCTAACATTAGGGTAGTATCTAGTTTCTGTAAATATTGATTTCTCTTTAAACAGGTTGAATTTAACTTGTTTTTAATTAGTAATGGCAGATGTTCAGCTGGAAGAATATCTAGGGATCATTATTCTAATGACGTCCTATTAGCTTTTAAACCTTCCTCTTAATGTAAATCTGTAATTAGAGTGCTCTGTCTATCTGCTGCATCCTACTACAAATTCTATCTGTAAGCCAATAGACTGGGATGCCAAAAAGCTGCAGGGATTGTAAATTGTGTCTTATGACTCTGTTTCGGGTAATTGCACTCTGAGGACAAAGCAGAGTAATGCAGCAGAGCTGCAGCAGCAGCCCCCACCTTCTCCCAGTTCCTAGGAAGGATATTCTTTGGGTGAAGGATGCTTTGACAGCAAGGGAGGACTGGAGAGATGGAACAGTGATTGTAGTCATCGTGTCCCACAGGCACAAACAGAATCCAGATGAAGAAGAGCTGTTGGGGTTGATGGCGGTGTGTCCCGCAGCCTTGACCTCTCCTCCCTTGCAGGGGCAAGCTTGGTGGTGGTCTGTCCCAGCAGGGCAGGGCAAGGGAATGCCTCTGGCCCTGGGGGGAGGTGGTTGTCCTCTGAGTTTGGCCAAGGATCTGTGAGAATTAAGACTGCTTCACGTGGGTCCTGGCTACATGACTAAGATGACATGCGATGGGTGTCTGAGGAGGCTTTCCCTCTGCTGGAAGCTTTTGGCCTTGTGTGTATTTAGGTGAAGGTTTCTCCCCTAGGTCATTGTTTCACTGCCTCACGCGTGTTCAGTTCCCAACACAACAGCACTGACTAGGCACTTCCTTAAAGCAATTTTGTATCAGCTCTGCTCTGCAGACTCTCACCAAGCCTTTCCGGCACCAAACTGATAGAAACCATCAGTGAATCAGGCCATGAGGTGTGTTTGTAAGCACACGTGCATAGAATTTAGCTGGGCAGTTCTTGAATCCTTGTAACTTGTCTCTTACGAACAAAAACTAACCTATTTCATTCACTGCCCTCTGGTGGCATATCCACTTTTCCTCATATTAATCCTTCTCACGTACAAATATATCATCCGTTTAATTGGTGGATCCCAAAGGAGAAGTTAATGTCATTATTTGCGCATGGCACAAACCAGATGTGCAGAGACCTTGTTAGTTGCCTACAGTAACATTGGCAACGCCCAGACCTTCGGTGGCCCCCAGGGGTTCAGGAATAGATCCGCAGTCTCCTGGCTCCCTCCCCGCCTACCGTGAGAGGTGCTCTTCAATATATTACTCACAAAACACTAATCCCATTCATGTTTTCTATTGCAATAGAAAATGCTAGTTCTTGCCATCAGACAGGAGGGCATATATGACCATGTCTATATATTTAATGTTTCCCTTAAGAGTGTAGTGTCATTAAACTCCTTCAGTGTTGAGTCTTAGCTGTGTACCCACGTTGAAATAAAATGACATTCTAAAAAGCTCACTCCAACTTTCCAGACTCCTGGAGTCAAGCCTGGAGTGGCATAAATCTGCCATGCTGTCTGTGAGAGACTTATTTCTAGTCCTCCAGTAACACAATCTTTTTTACTTATCTGCAAAGATTTCCTTCCTTGCTCTCTTCCCATCCTGCTCACCGTATCTTTCTTTTCTTTTCCTGCGGGCACAGTGCTTAGCTACTGGTTTAATTTAAAATAAATAAATAAATGCTCCACGGTATCCATCAGACTCTCTTCTGGATCACTCTTGAAAGGTCACTCCATACTCACTGCTGACCTGTTTCTCTTATTTATCCTACAGCCTTCACACCGGCAGTCTCTGCCTTTAGTAATTAGATAATCTGCACAAATGGAGTCAACAGGCAGCAGATTTTGTGCTGATGTAGGACAAGGACCAGATTCTATATCTTTCTTTGCATTTCTTTTACAAGATGAAGATACCTGATACTCTTGAAAACCAGAAGGGCTGTTGGTAGTGACAGTTTACAAACTGCCATCCTGATGTACATGCCAATATGTCTAGATTATTTCCTTTAAATCCATACCCTGCTCCCTCCCAGTACTCCGTGCAGTCTTACTCGAAGACTGTCCTGTGTGTTACGTCTTGCTGGTTTAGGGAAGAAACTATTAGAGTTCTTTCTTTAATTACCTTGTATTTCTCAGTGTTTAACTTTATTCTTTCATTCAGGCTGTGCTTGAAGCATATCCTGCCTGATGTGACTAAGCTGTTGACTCACTTCTTTTATGGCTGTAATAAAACTAGATCTAATGACCAATGTCTGGATATCAACCACCAACAGCATTTGCAAAAAAAAAAATATCCAGATTGTTCCTTCTCAAGGTTGTGTGTCCTGGTATAACATTCACTTAATTTAAAATACCAAGTGAGCACAGCCCAGTTGTAATCACGATTTTGTTTTCTTCTTTTCTAGAGACTCTCTGCTTGGCTTTAGCATTATCCCAAACCCTTCAGTTCTGAAAGTTTTAAATAGAATTCTTTTGGAATCTGTCCCTGCAACCATTAGTGCTGGTAATTGCACTCAAAGACTTAACGTAGACAATTAGCCTTGCACTGTGCCCTAGGGATTTCATAATTTTATGAATTTGCAGCTCGTCTCAATTTTGCCATACTTCTGGTATAATTTGGGGGCCTCTCAGCCCCTGCTCTCATCTCAGGCGGGCTGTTGCCAGTGATTCCGTGTGTGTGCCACACAGGGATGGGGAAGGGCAAGCGTCTAAGTTTTGTTTACAGGTTGACCCCAGCAAGTTTCCGTGATATAAGGAAGGCTGTGGTGAGCATCTGCATGAGAATGTGGCCCTTGTGCTTCCGCTCATGTTTTTGCTGAGTATAAGGTGAATTTCACGCGTGGGAATGTGGCATGAGAGAATCCGTTTGCTCTCTATATATCCTTGGTAGTTTCTTTGCCAGTGGCAAAATAGTGGACTATTAAATGTAGGACAGGGCATGGATAGGAAGGAGAATTGGGGGCCTGGAGTCGATTCCCTGGAGCCTCCACCACCTGCTGTACTGAGGAAAGCCCACAGTAATTCTACACATTCAGTCCAGATTCAGGAAAATGATGAGTTTTAGCCCGAAAACATCTGCAATTGTGAATCTTCAAATTGAGATTGTATCACAATATTTGATGCTGAAGTCATTCAATTACATAAGATTCTCAGTTTCATTTAAAAGAAAAAATAAGTTTCTGGACTGCAGAGCAGCAAAGATTAGGTTGCACAGATGAGCTGAGGGACTAGGGAAGGCTCACAGTCCAGCGGACTAAAGAGTCCAACGTTTGTTGTTCAACATTTCATGATTTTAGAATCCATCTCACAATAGAGCCAATCTCATAATGGGAAGTTGCTTTCAGCGAATGCTAAGTTTCATTATTTCAAAAAAGCCCCAAACCCAACAACAGCAGTTTCAGCAGATCTGAAGCTTTCTGTGAATTCAGATGATGTTCAGCAAATACTTCAGGAGGGAAACTGGAGGCATTTGCTTTGGAGAAGCTGAATTATTTTTCTCAAGCATTCTAGCTTTTGCTTTGACATGGTGTTTACATTCCAGAATTGAGCTATTATTAAAAAAGTAAATTAAACAAAGAAGATAAATGAAATAATAGGGGATGATTAAAAAAAAATTGGAAGGTGCAGACATTTTATTTTGACAAATTATACACCCATTATATGCACAACTCTTAATTTGGAGATCTGGCTGGCAAGGTTTTGGTTTGTTGGGGACGAATGCTGCAGGGAAAGTTGCCCTGGAAAAAAAAAAAAAAATGAGGCTGGACCTTAAACATGCTGCACTGGTTTGTGCCCTTAGTACCAATGGAGAAAAATCCAGTGCTCCTTAGAATCTCGCCTCCTCTTTCTTAAAGACAGCAGAAGCTTTTTTGGCATGTGTACAGGTATTATGGGCTTCCTTTCCTTCGGCTTTCTTGTCTTGTCACAAACTGAGTTCACCTGAATGCCTGACCTTCCTGGGTGCAGTCAGCAGGGCATTAAAATACGTATCTAAGCCTTGGTTCAAACGAAGTTCTGAGGTCATATTGAATCACTTTGTCATGCCCAGTGACGCTGACTTGGAATCCAGCTCCTCTTCCAACTGCTGCTTCTTGATGCTTCTCCTGCGCTCTCCCGTGGGCTGTCAGCCCCCGCAGACTTTAGCCAGGGATATATTTAGAGTTGGGGGACAGGAGTGGGGCGCAGGACTGTGTCCACCTTCCTGCAGCACAGCCGGTGCTCCTTGGTACATGTCAGGGAAGAGACCACTGTGTGGCTCTGCTGGTGCCACCGTGATGGCATCCCCCTTGCCTAATCTAGCCAGCCAGTAGAAGAGGGGACATCTATGGTATTAGTTGTGTGTAGGAAAAGCTTTTCTTCTCTTTTTTTTTTGATATGATTTTATAGAGCGAAAGGTCTTTGGGGCAGGGATGGTCAGTTTTCTATTTGTACCGTGCCCAGTACGAGCTGAGGACTTCAGACCTCATAGGTGTCGAGTGGTGGCATCATTTGTATTAATGACATAACGGGTATGTTTCCAGTGCCAGTAGTGGTACATGTCGCTTTAACTCTTATTGCATGCTTTCCAGAAACACCTGACCCCAGAGAAAATGATCCGTGTGCTAAACCTGTTTGGAGAAGGACACCTATCCTTTATCTGCATTATTTCATGCGAAGTTGAACCTCTGAGATGCCCTAAAGAAGAAAAATGCCTGAGAGGAAAACAGCCTCTTGAAAGTTTGGGGGAGGAAATAGCACCCTGCTTCCCTCTGATAAAAGCAAGCAGTCATCCCATAGGAGGTGTCTGAGGACCTGATCCCACTTAGGGTATTCTGCCTGGGAAACCTCAGGGTCTGGGCTGTATTTCTGCAGCTCTCACAGGGTCCAGGATTCCTAAAAAAATACGGACTTTTCAGTGGAGCTGAGCGAGAAGTTTTTATGCTCGGCTCTAAGAGCAGCACTGGCTTTTGATAAGTGGTTGAGTGGTTTTAAACAATGAAAAATTAAAACAATCATTCAATTAAATGTGAGCAGATGCCCTGAAGTGAACTGGTGTGGCTAACTTTACAGTTTTATTGATGATAAGGCTTGGAAGTATTTGATCATTCTTATTTCATGACTCTCTTGCTTAATATTATCCTTTTTTATAGCTGAGGTGGTTTGAAAACCTGAGATAAATGTAGCAGCAATACATTTTCTAAAAAAAAAAAAAAGCAAATCTCTAGGAACAGCTTATTTAGAGTATACTGAGCCAGAGCGATCTTACACAATATTAACTTAGAGCAAAATTTTTAAAGATATTGACGTGTCTGCAGATGAGACTGACAACTGGGATTTTCAGAATCACTTAGGCAATAGCCACCCCATGAATACTTTTTGAAAACGGGCCCTTACTGCATATGGAGACAAAAATCCCTATTAAGAAAGCAGCCACGGTCTCTGCCCCCCTGAGAGCAGGGGCTGCTCCACCTTAGCACCTGTGGGGACTAGCACTGCGTGAAAGCAAGGTCTGAACCACTTTGAAAGAAAAATGCTCCCTTTCTAAAAAGAAATATTTTATTTGCCTGTTCTTTTGTAAAAACTGAAAACTTCCCCCTTAGCAGACTTCATCCCTAACTCCTGTGAATGTCCTATAGTAATTGATACACAAATAATTTTTTGAAGATCTGAGTTTATTATTTTATAATAAACACAGTTTATTTTTACACAGTTTTTAAACTGTGTAAGCTGAGTTAAGGGAAAGCAGTGGGGAGAAGCCCCAGCCTGGGGATCCTTTATGTTATTGCATTCAGAAGAGGGAACGCATTCCTGTACTCTGGATCCAAGTGTAAAAGCAGCTTGGTGAAGAACTCCCGGGTGTGGGAAACTGCCCTGTTTCATTCCCCTGTGAAGTGGAAACAACTTCAAAAGCAACATCTTCGTTAGTTTAATTTTCACCAGCTCTACTGCAGACCCATTTCACTCTTCCTTCCAGCCCAGCTGCCTTCCTCCCAGGCCAGTAGAGCTGCGGTGTTAAGCTGGTCCCGTCTACCTGAGCGGTGCCTGGACCGCCGTGCTAGATGAGCTCTTCCCCGGGAACATCCCCCACCCGCCTCTCCGCGTGGCGCAGAGCTCGCTGTGCCCCGGCTTGTGTCGCCTGTGCTGGACATGGTTATGTCAAGTTCAACATGCAAAGTGCATCAGGGACACAGGAGGCCACAGCTGAAGGATCAGAGGGCAGCTGAGTGGCCACTTCACTGCCAGCTTTGGACACTAATAAGGTGACATGTCTTAAAAGCAGTTTGTCTTGTCACTGGATTGGACCCTTTGCTTACCTGCGGTCCATTGTGTCGTTTTCAGGAGCATTTCCTCATCCTTTCTGTATATACTGCATCTACTGGTTCTGCTGCGTTCCTGAATAAACTAGGTGGTAGCTTCACCCCCATTGCAAATGAAGAAGGTGATGCAAGTACTGAAAAGCAGGAAGAGTGCAAATAATGACTTCCTTGGAAAGGTGAAATGTGGTTTACCTCATTACAGTAAACTAATTAAAGCCGGACTCAAATCTTATCCTTTGGGCTACGCATTGACACCTGGAGATAATACGGCTAAGTACACCTCAGTCAACGAGAAATAAAGGTCCTTATTCGTATTAATGCAGCAGAATGAGCTTTATGCCTGTCTTTTGGGTTTCTAAGACTGACTATTAACAATTTGTGGGAAAATGCTCTAATGCTTCTACCTGACCTTTCAGAGCAGCACGTGGCAGCATGGAGTCAGGAAGGAAATACACAGTTTTGGACAATAATTTAATTTTCTGTAGGCAAAGCCTGTAAAGATACTGCGTCCTAAAGGCCCACTCAGGCTTTACTTATCTCTGAAGCTACCTCATACCCCAAAATGCTCCACACTGCTTCCCCAAAACATGTTGTCCTCAAGAGGTTCACATTCTTCTTCACCATCAGAGGATATGATGACTGTCGAGGTCCTGCTTGAAAGTAGAAGACATTTCCTAATCTCTTCCTTGGTTTTGTGCCGCCTTCTCCTAAATCCAATACTGCAGATATTTTAGAGGCACCTCAACAAGTTCCCTGCAGAAGTTGCACCTGTATTCTTGAGCAGCAATTACTCATTATACCTCCTCCTCTCTTGTCTCTTGATTTCAGTGGATTTTTCATTGAACCAGTCTTTAATTATCTGTATGTCCATACTGCAGCATTTGTGGCTTTGGATCCCAAAGGGATTTTCTAATCTGGGATGCAGTTGCTCATTATTTACTGGTAATAAGCTAGAAATAACTCACCTGTCTGTGCAAGCATAGGAAAATAAATGAGATGAATAATGCCGACAAAGCCAGCCAGCAGGTTGCATTTTTGAGAATTGCAGGGAGAGTGAAACTCAGTTCTATCTAAGCAGAAAGAGCAGCGTGAGAAGCTCTTACATGCCCAGAAGTGTCATTTTAAAGGTGCCGCTGATATTACTGGCTTCTTAGCCATGCTACTGCTTAGCAACTGCACATTAAAATGTCCAAAAACTCAGTGTTAAGTTGAAACAGGAGAAACAGAGATGATAACTTCGAAGTGGGAGGTATCAGTGCCTTAAGCATCAGTTTGAAAAACACATGAGAAGGACCATATGTCATACTCCAGTCATCCAGGGCCAGGTGATCAACCCAGCAGCCGCCTGTCCCACCTAAACTGGATTCTTTGCAGACAGGGGAGACAAATCCACCTTCTCATTAGGCTGGAAAACACGCGCAGGGCTGGTCCATGGCAGCTGTGATGCTCTTGTAGTCCCTGGTGTGGTGTCAGCTGGGGCTCTGAAACACTGGCTTCAGTGATGGCAGACCCTGACCAGCTGTGATCCATGCCAAGCCAGGAGAAAATTAACCTGGGAAAATGTCGGTGCGAGGGGGCTGGCTGCTGCAGGCTGGCAGGAGGGGCTGCTTAGCCTTTGTGCGGCTTCTCTGGGAGCTACGGAGTTACAGGTGAACTGGAAATCCCTTGCTCTGTTCACTAGATGTTCTCCCAGGAGATCTGTTCTGCATAGGTAATTCTTTGGTTACCATTTGTCATAGAAATGTAATAACATCATAGAGGACACGAAGAATGTCATACTGAGTGGCTGTGTTTGGGGAATTACAGGGTAACGTTTCTTAATATGACTTGGGATCTGATCCTGCAAGGAACTGAAACACTTCTCTAAGGCAAAATGAAAAACTCAACATGAGATGTGGAGTCTGAAATTAACTGTTCTGATTTGGTTTTGAACTCTTAAACAAATCGTCTGAAAACATCAATCAGAATTTTGATTTTGACAGAGCATTATTCAGTATAAAACTGTTGAACAAATTCAAGTAGGAGTGCTTCGTTTAAAGAATTCCTTTCAGAGATGCCTGAAGTGGAGGAATACCTACAACCTCTGCTAAGCAATACCATATGATGTTCACGATAGGACTAAGAGATTATGTGTTATATATTTCAAGTTATTTTCTCAAAGTTTTTTAAAAAGTAGGACTATATTTTAAAGAAGAAAAGCCTGTGGAACTTCTTCAATGAAAAAAAAAGCAACATCTGTTTAGTGGAAGTGTGCCTTCATCTTAGCAAAGATTAATTGTCAAAAAGGGTGGTAGTTATGCGAATTACATCACGGTAAATTGGAAACATCTGAAAATACTGTGTGAGGAGGTTGGGTGGTAAAAAACCTGCCAAATGGCAGACAGGGGAAATTTAAGGTGAAGAGCAGGTGAGCATCACAGAGTGCACGAAGTGTAAACCAGCACTTTTTTTCTGATTAGAAATATGCCAGCTAAATAAAATTAAGAAACATCACTTGTCTGAGTCAGAATCTGAAAAAGGTTGTAAAAAGAAACCTGTTCAAAATGTTTACAACCCCCAGGGGAATGTAAATCCCACTTGAGTTTTACAAGCTCAGAGACACTGGTTTGGACTCATTTTTGTGAATATCTTCATACATACTTTCGTAGCATCCCATGTTTTTTTCCCCTTTTTTGGCATGGTAGCACTGATTTCTGTGTTCAGCAGAACAGATTTTAAAGAATCTTTCAGTGAATGAGCAGATATAAATGTCTAATTGCCGACCCAAAGTTTTTAGTTACTAAAAATGAATCCACATGAGAAGACATTCTCCGGCTTAAGCATATGGGAATTTTGCAGAAATCTGGATGAATAGCTTTTTTAGTTCAAATTTGACCATGTTGAAGATCAACCTGTGTCCATAACTGATTGCAGCTATTCTGAAAAAAGTTCACTATTGATAAAAGACACATTACTACAGAAGGGAACACTGTGGTGGCTTGTGAGGGGTCAGAGGAAGACTTAAGTCCCAAACCGTTCCCCTCTCTGTGATGCATTGCATCTAATTAACAGGAATGATGAAGAGACTGGAGGCAGAATCCTCCTGAGCAGAATGTAAGGTGAAATGGTCTCTGTGTACTTATTGAATCTAATAATTTACATCTCATTGAATCCAATCAAGTTAGCAGTTTATCACATTAAGATTGCATTAAGTTGGCTGTCTCCAGTGAGGCTGATTTATTGCTGGAAGGGACCCTACAGCTCTGTGCTCGGGGCTTTTCTATTCCCCACGTTAAGGGTCCCACTTCGGCTGGGACACGCAGCAAGAAGGAAAAAAGCCTTTGCAGAGGCCACCTTGCCTGGTGTAGCTCCATGTCTTACTTGCTAGTGATGAAGGGAAGCTGTGGG
This sequence comes from Charadrius vociferus, assembly GCF_000708025.1. Classification (NCBI taxonomy): domain Eukaryota; kingdom Metazoa; phylum Chordata; class Aves; order Charadriiformes; family Charadriidae; genus Charadrius; species Charadrius vociferus. The sequence continues at coordinate 431,854 of NW_009648710.1, read as the reverse complement.
CCATCAAAATGAGATGGCTCCACACTCGTGTCTTGTTTACACTCAGTCACTGAAATGTCACTGAAATCAGCAGGTCTGTTTCAAATTTTCTTCCCTGCAGCTGAGGTCTGATCAAGTCCTTTAAGTGTGGTTTTATGATAAAAGGCTCTTCTTCGCCAGGTGTGTACGCAGATGACAGCAATAGTAGTTGTGTAATGCCACTTTATCGTCACCTGTTGAGAATATGGAGTGATATGTTTGCACTGGAATATTTTGAAATTCAGAACCTTAGGTTGATCAGGTGTGATCAGAAAGAAAAAAAACCAAAGCGTCCAGTTTCCAAAGGATTCAGAAATAGCCCACTGGCCACAGAAACATAAAGCAACGATGAAGGACAGAGTTAATCTTAACACTGAGAAACGGAAGTTAGAAAATGAGATATTTTGTGTAGCTCAGTTACAGTATCCCAGATTGTACTAAAAATACTAAATATTTCTGTAACTAACTCTTGCTTATGAAGCAAAACCAAATTACTGTGCTCTTTTTTTTTTATTTGTAAGTACCCAGCTTGTAAACTGCAATGAGCTTGAAGAGAAGAAGGGTCTGTAGAGGTGACTTTGATGCCATATAGGTTTTTATGGAGAATTTTGTCTCTGCGGTGGAACTCTGCTGGAGGGTTTTACAGTTCTGGGGGAAAGATTACTGTTATTTCTTCAAGAGTTTCATTTAGACTCCTGGGTCCTGCTGGTGCTGCCTGCTGTTGAGCACGCACGGAGCAGGGCTGAGGGCCGTGCGGCGGGAGGCAGCACGCCGAGGGGCAAGGGGGAGGCTGGCCACGCTGGGTGGGTGCACCTGAGACTTGGAGCAGTGTCTCTTGACTTCCTGGGGTTTCTTTGTCTTGTGTGAGGATTGTCTCCTACACAATCAATCGTGTCCAACCTTACAGACCTACTGGTGTTGTCTTGATCTAATCACTGCAGGTATGGCTATTGCCGGTCCCGTTGCCTCCAAGGCAGGCTGAGATGCACCATTCAGGGTCCACTTCAGAGCCACTTTTCCTGCTCCACATCCCGTTTTACTGAAGAAGTGGATCGCAGAGATATTTTTCCTGCTGAGCTGAAATCTGAACGTTTCAACCAGAAGAGGAAAAAACAAAGGAAGAGTATCGCAGGAGAAAGCTAGTTACTGTGTATAGCTTACAGGTGTAAAGACAAATGTTTTCATTGGAAGCAGACTTTTAAATAGCTTTTTCTTCTGGATTGCAGCTGCTGATTGCACAATGTCACGAAGCTGGTTGGTGTGATTCTCCGTTTTCTCCCAGCTCTGCAGTTTTCCCGCTGCTTTGCAGCCCGCTCACATTCTGCTGAGTAGCATTCGGAGAAGGGTTTTTAATATTTTTTTAAACAGCTTGTGGGCAATTGATCTAAGATTACCAGTATCCTGCAAATTGGTTGTCATTATTTAAACATCAGATAGAAAATTTTTGCTCTAGGGCCTGGGCCAAATAAATATGGTTTTGCTGGAAAATGGTTTTATAATAATAATTTGAACATGAGCTGAGGAGAGGGGAAGGCCTTCGTCTCACTGCCCATATCTCATTACAACTTACCCCAGTGCAGTAATAAGGGAATCATTGGGAAAGGCAGCTCAATTTCTATCAAAGGCTCAGTGTTATTTTCCTTGGGGCTTGCAGTAGCTCTAAACAGATGAGGTTTGTTTTGGAATAGGCTAGATAAAGTAGGATTCCACAGACACTGATAAAAATCCAGGTATTCCTAAATGATAATTTTGGGATCACTGGAAAAGTATTCAAAGATGTACTGCATTTTCAGAAAGTGATGCAGGTTTTTAGTAATTTCCTGTTTCACCTCTGGACCTATTAAAGTCGTTGGAGTTGCTTTTTAATAGTGACTCAATGTTCATGTCTGCATTTAGCCCAGTGTGAGTAATTATGCAGTGTGCTATATCTGACCTCGTTTTCTAGAGCCCTCTGGACAACTGGACTGCCTTTCAGGTCCTGCAGTCCTTAAATTAGCTTCATTTTTTTCTCAGCTGCCATCTTACTTGTAATCAAGTAACACTTTTAGTCCTTGCAAAGACCTTTCAAGTTTTCGGAAGGGTTCACACCTATTTTAATTCAGCCAGACGTCGGTGCAGAACTGGGGCTGCAGGGACATGCGTATATTGAAGCTTGACTGGTTTAACAAAGGTGACTTTGAACTACTGCTGTGGTCCAGTAATTGTGGGACTGGTGAGCTCTGGAGGAAAACTGGAAGGGAAACTAGGTTGTATCTGGGCATGATATCTTTTCTTTGCTATCATTACATGTTTCTGAGACAGGGGCACCATTAACACTTCCAGCTGATTTTTTTTAAAGACTCATCAAGTCACTGCAGTAGTCTTGCTATTTTTAAGTCTGACTTTTATCATCACAAAAGAGATTTAATGCACTAACGAATGGAGCCACTGTGTTTAAGATTTGGCCAATGAGCAACTGGGCAGAAAAGACTTTAAAGTCATCACATAGGTAAAGATGTTTTTACTTTGCCTTTTTTGCCCTTTTGCTGGGTTTATCCAACAATGAATACAATTAATTTGGTGCCTATATTCCAAGTGTTACTCACAGTGAAATAATACAAAATACTCAAAAGCGTAGTTTCGGTGATTTCTCTTGGTGAGGAGTTTAAAACAGCTGTTGCATTTGGACTAGGTGGAAAATCCAATTTCGAAGGCTGGGGAAATACTTTATTTTTTAAAATTGGGCATGTTTATTAGACTCATAAAAGTTAATGGAAACCACAAAAAGCCAGTAAGATCTGGGGAAGAAGTAACAAGGTTTCTCTCCGTAATAAAACTACATTTGCCTGGGATGGCATTTTCTGTTCCTCTCTGCAGGGAGCCGGACAGTCCCCAGCACCGGGGGAGGAAGGCTGAGTCAGTAGCAGGACTTGCAGGTATCCATCAGGACAGAATAACCCTGAAAAACCTCTCAGAAGCTGTGCGCAGCTGCTTCCCCTCGAGGTCAGGAATTTGCAGAGGAGCTCGGGAAAGCAGCTTCTTCCAGGAGAGCCCGTGAGCCCACCCCTTAGCCAGACAGGTCCTGAACTTTCCGGTGGGATTTCCAGCAGTGATGGAGCTGCCTTCACTGTGCTCCCAGACAAATCTCTGCAGCTTGGAAGGGAGCAGAGTGAAGTAAATGTGTCCCACCTTGGGACCTGCTTCCCTGGCCAGGCAGTGGTGGTGGGGGGAGGGCAG
>NW_009648710.1:427358-428459 GCF_000708025.1 Charadrius vociferus | reverse complement strand
TGGCCTTCGGGAAACAGGCATAACTCCCACTTATTTTTGACCAGGCAGGAGAGCCAACAGTTTGCTGGGTATTTACTCTACTCTGCTTGGATTCGGGGTTTTCTTTCTAGCAGTCAGTGCCTACCACAAACTTGGCAAACGACCCAGAAAACAAAACGCATGGAGCAGCTCTCTGGTAGTAATGGAAATGACAGTGGGAAGGCTCAAACAACCGGACCAGAGCCAGGTTATGTTACAGAAACAAGGACTGCTGTAAAGCAGGGGAAGGGCTCTCTTATTTCTCTGCAGAGTAAACATTAGTCTGAATTACAAGGAGGAAGCCCATCTTCTCTTGAGCATATAAAGAAGACATCATTAACCATTTGGGTCATGAGAAGCGAGGAAAGGGATGCATTTAATGACTCTGCGTTAGAGCTGTAGAAGATTAATAGATTCCTTGGAATTAGCTGGCATTTGGGTTAGAGCATCCTTCAACAAAGAGCCCAGCTGTGACCCTGTTTCTCTGTAGGGCTATTCTCATCGCCAGGTGCCTGCCCCCGACGAGAGCGGTGACTGCCGGGCTGCCAGTCAGGCTGGGCAGCGAGATGCTGCGTGAGCCCCAGTTGTTAGGAGAATGTGCGGCTTTATTCCTTTTCAATTAACGTCATCATATATAAATCTGCTGTGGGACTCCAGTGATAAAGAAAACTGACGTGCACCACTCCAGCGCGATAAATCTTCAGGCTGTGGCTGTGGGGATGCCAAATCCACTCGTCAGCTTGTTATTCTTGAGCCCATCAACTGTGTGGCCGTTGTTGCTGCAGTCTGAACACCATTGTTTTGTGCAGAGGCTGAGCTCCGCTTGGGCAACTGAAAAAGTCCTTTAAGTGTGAAGCTTGCGTTCTGCTTTTCCACACATTCTCAGTTTTCTGTAATAGAACATGTCCCCATAACCTTTTTAAGAGCTTGTAATTCACTTCCCTAGCCCATCTACTGTATTGACAATTTTAGATTTTGGTTTTCAACATGTGCTTGTCTATCTGTGTGCCCAGTACATGTGGGTGTGGGGGACGTTATGGATGCCATCAGACAACTTCCCAACCTGAGTAATTAATTCCTGCT
>NW_009648710.1:408446-427319 GCF_000708025.1 Charadrius vociferus | reverse complement strand
TACAGGCAGAACTGACTTGGGTCCCTCTGCCCTCTGTGTATTTCTGTAGGACCTACTGCACAAAGGATTTGTTCATGGCTGGGGCTCCTGCGTATGCCCAGGCTACAGGTAAGAACAGTTTGAATTAATCTACTCAGAGACCAAGGTGCAGCTCGTAGGGGTGAAGTCTTTCAACCTCGGGTTCAAAGAGGTCCTCTTCTCTGAACCTTTCTGACATCAGAGAATTTGAACATTATCTTTCTTTAAATAAACCATGTTGTTTTGCCTGAGACCTCAGTTTTTTGTCCAGCTGGTATCAGGTTTAATCCAGCACTTCAGTCTGGCTGACCAAAGTATTTGCAAAAGCCATGCAGTGCCTAGTGATGGACCATTTGGGGCTTATTCTCATTACAAGCTTTTTTATCATTATTCTTAAAGTAGAAGCCTGCCACAAATAATGTATGTAGTGTCTGGCATGAGCTAACTAATGGCCTGCTGGCAGGCTGGCTATTTTGCTGCCTTACAGTACTTTGTACTTGAATATTCTAGTGGGATGGGAACTGTGTAATGCTAACTGTAGTAATGATGGGCTACCTGCACAAGCCTAGATATACATCCCAGGAAACTGCTCCCTTTGGTACTCGTTTGTTCTTTAAGTACCTTATATTACATTGGCTATAGTAACACCACAATTTAATATCAGAAAAATTAGGGGGAAATGCAAAAAAAAAAAAAAATCAAATGCATAAAATTGCATATAAATCATATTAATCTCTTTTCAGAACCACCTTTCTTTCTTGAAGAGAAAGTGAGGGACTGTGAGAGTTGAAATTTCCTTTCTGAGCAATCCTTATAATTATTTATATCACATCATGACAGCAGTCCCACTAAGGGATGCTGTCTTTATGGTGGTTGTGTAGTGGCATGAAAGATGATGTGCTGTTAGAGGAGAGCTGTGACAATGTATTACAGTACCTGTGCAAGGGAAAAGATCCAGGGAAAAATGATTTGAAAAGAAATTATTTTTTTGCATTTCTTTACTGGCTATTTAGACTTTTTTAAAAATAAGTTGACTGCTCAAAATTTCAACCAACTCCATGGCTAAGCAACCAACTCCAAAATGTTCAGTATACTTTGTCATTAAATGTTGAATCTGCATCTTTTCCTCCTTTACTTCTCCATTAACTGTAAAAGTGAAAAAACCTGTAAACTTTCTCTTAAAAATTGACAAAATTTGAGCAGCTGCAGGGTAAGAGTTTAGCAGAAATCACCCATCGCTATATGAGTATATATGCACATACTATATATATCATTATATACTATATGAGTATCATTAGGTTTCAGAAAGTATTTCTGTGTGTAAAAGGGAAAAATTACACAATTTTTGAGCACGGGTATATGATTGTAACATAACCATATGTTTATGATTATGTTTATGTTCTGTACCTGCATTATAATTCACATATTTTCATTTTTTGTTGATGAGACAACTGAAAAACTGAATAGCAAGTTATCAGTGCTGATGATGTCGTCTTTCTCCCATCTATCAGAGAATTATCTTTATTTTTCCTTCCGTGCAGTCCAAAGTAAATATGATTGAACAATTCATATAATATATTTGTACAGGGAAATTAATCTGCTCAAATTCATGAAGCACAAGCAATGCAGGATCAGGCTCATAAACTTTCTGAAATTTTCTGCTACTTTCTGCATGTGTTTAGCCCACTTAACTTGGAATCCACATTAAAAACTAAATGCTTCAGAAGCTACCACGTCTATATAATGTGTCAGAAGACTAGAGTTGTTAATGCTCTGGCTGTATTAAGATAAAATTGAGCCAAAACAGGATTTTCCAATTTTTGTTTAATTACCCAACTTACTTTTTAATAAATTAGGAAGTTGTTTCACTTCTTGTAAACATGTCTATTTGCATGAAGCTCCTTTTAACTCAAGGGAACCTGTCAAACCATCTTTCTTGCTTGAATTTTGGGTGTCACTTTTTATCACTGTCAAGATGATGAAATTTAAATTGGTGATTAAAAATGACACCCTTAAGGATCTCATTTACTTTTAAGAACCCTGAAAATACAAGTGGTTCAATTCAGACCTGCCAGTTAAGACAAAGTCGTTACAGTTTCTGGAAGTGTGAGAGGCACCGCTAATGAGAACAACGCGTCTGCTCTCTGATACCACGGCGGTGGGTATAGCTGTTTGGAAATGCCCTGAAAACGCTCTCTTTTTAAGATACTTGGCAGGCTGGAGAGGGAAAGAAAGAGCAAACACCATTTCGGACACGTTTTGTTTCCAGTCTTATTTTTGCTTCTTTTCAGTTGCTATTTATTCTCAGATATTATAATAGTTCCATTCTTAATGAGCACCTAGATAACAAAATACATATGTAAACAGAGATAAATAAAATATTGCTGTTATCTGGACATACAGTGCTCCTGCAGCAACAAAGTAAACTATTTATACTGCTCTGAATAATAGAGTAAATTATAGATCAGATAATTATACTATGTGACTGTAGGAAATAATAGGATGAAACTTAACCAAAACAAACCAGATGTGTAGAGGAAGGAGCCTTATGCTCTGCAGTAGCATTAGATGGCATTAACTGTGAGCTAGAGGAAAAGGTTCAGGTTTTGTTGATGCCAACTATGCAAATAATATTTGTTGCCTGGGCTGCATCTAATCATAGCTGGTGATGAGAGCCTGTGGTTTGAATGCTACCCAGACTAACAGATTTAAAGAGGGATTTTGGTCCTCCAAATTTCTAGAAAATTTGAAAAAAGCGTGTTAGTTTTACGTTTCATGAATTCAGAATTTTTATTTTTTTTTCTTAACATGGATATGATCTTTTAAAACAACAGATTGCATTTTGGCAGTATTTTAATGAAAACTTTCTTGTATTTGGTTGGACTATTGGCAGGTTTTAAGTGAAGGTGAGCTTCAGAGCCTTGCCAAAGTAGTACATTATTGCTTTTTCCTCCTTGTCCTTAAATGACCAACTCTCCAAAATGCCTGAGAGAAAAGATAGGAGTTACAGCATGCCAAGAAAAACTGACAGAAAAAGGAGGAAAGCATTCTCCATAGGTGAAGTGTTTTCACTGGTAATTTCTTATCGCTGAATATTCTTGGTTACATCAAAGCAGCTCCGTACGGATTTCGACTGCAGCGATGTAGGTGTGCTCTGGTGGCTCCCGAAAGCTGAATCCTTCCACTGACTTCCTTGGGTCACAGCTGAGCGGCTCTGGAGAAAGGACCCTCTCTCTGCTACCCAGGTCCCAAACCACCATCAGTTCAGAGCATTGGGTGGCCGTTACCTGCAGATGGAAAGGATCCAGCACCTCAGCTTCTGATAGGTTTGCATTAATTTGTACTTCACGCTTACTACCAGCATTTGGTAACTGATAATAATGATCTTGTCTGCAAGATGCCGAGGGAGCCGAGAAGCCTGAAAGAGTGAAGCTCTTTGAAGTGGTGAGCCAGACGCTCATTAAACGCCCTTGTTGGGTTTTCATCCTGCCTCTGGACCTCTGTCTGCAACTGCTCAATTGTTTCCATTTCTTCCAGACGCGCTATTTCATTACGATGCCTCCTGGATTAGATAGAAGAGCAATAATAAGTTTAATTGTTTAATCATTGATGAGGTTAGGCTAAATTAGACATGAATTCAGTTATGTAATTCTGAATATAATATTTTGAAATTGAACCGAGAACAGAGCTGGTCCAAAGCTCAGGCAAAGGAGGCAGGAGCTGGGCCTGGGAGGCTGCAGGGGACACCTCTCCTCATCTTGAGCTAAGGGGAATGGGCCGTAGGGAGGGATGGGAAGTGCTCAGCCCTGCTCCCAGATCCCACAGCCCTCTGCCAGGGGAGGAGGGAGGAGTGGGAGGCTCTCACCGGTGCTGGCTTCATCCTTTTCCCCATCCGCCCTGGCAGCAGGAACAGAAATCTCCGGGGTTTTGTCCCTCCAGGCTGTGTCCTTTCCCCCAGCCTCACCACGGAGGGTGCCAGCAGACAGTGCCTGACCGCGGGTAGGACAGTGGGGAAGGAAGAGAGGATCTGGAAACAGGGAAGGGCTATGCCTCACTCATTTCCAAACCCTTCAGCAAACCTCCCCTCAAAAATCCCACTCACCCCTCCCAGCCCTCCTCTCCCAACAGCTTCCTAAATCCCCCAGTGTCTCCCCTCCCACTCTCACCACCGACACTTGCTTCCCTTGCTCATCCCCACTGTCACATCCCGAATTCTCTCTGACCGTGGATCTCCCAGTGAGACATCTCACTCCACCCACCTGCCACCAAGGCAAAGCTGAATCTTGCCTCCATTGCTGGGACGTCTGGAGGTGGCACTGATCGTAACACCCAACGGGTGAGTGCCATGGTGAGGAGACATTGTTGGGACAGGAGTTCAAAATGAAGTCTGTGCTCCGGAGTAAGTAGATGTGAGCATCGCTGCAGCAGCCTGTGTTTAGATCGTGACACGTACCCAAGCAAATCAATAATGCCTGCTGGGGGGTGATACCCTAGTGTGGGTACCAACAAGTAACCTGGTGGCACCGTAAACGAACAAAAGACATCTTCATACATCAACATAACAGTGAAAGCATAGATTTACATGAATTTATTAATTTGATTCATGAGAGCCTGCTGTATTCTGGTCCCCATTTTTTTATTGGCTCTTGTACATACGCATGTGCCTGAGTCTGCTTTGCTATGAAGGAAAAATAATAAAAGACAAACCTGCAGGTATTATCATTGTTTACAGCTCTCATATATCTTTGCAAAGCAAAACTGGTTATTAGAAAGCCTAGCTACAGAGCAGCATTATCTGCAGCATGTAAGGTGCCTTTCCAAACAGCGTAGTAAATACACAGAGTAGTCACAGCCCAGCTGTTCCCTGGCATTAATGAACTAACACAAAGCTAAGAATCTGGTCAGTCTAAAATCCAGTGTAGACAGCCTCGCTGATTTACAGTGGAACTTTTGAAATAATTGGGTAATGCTCTGGGACATTTTTCTCTGGAGCCTTTTATGCAGCAGTTTTACAGCCATAAGTAACTGCAGTGAGTTGATGCATCAGCTGGTGCAGCTCAGGACAGCTCCACTGAAACCACTGAAATAATTCCTGTGTTACAGTTGCCCGGTTACTTGTAGAAATTAATTCTTGATTCACTCTCTGCAGATCTAAGTGTATGTTAACGGTCCTAACATACCACGAAAATACTCTGTAGTTGGTAGGTTAGCTCTGATCTAATAACACAGATTTTTATAGGCATGTTTATGTGTCTATATGTTGATATATTTACCTTTTTAGTTGGATGGGTGGTGTTAGTTCGATGCTAAATATTATTTCAGGAGATCAAGATGTAAATCACGTTATCAAATCTTCCTGAGAATGAGTAAACCAACCAGTAAATATGGATCTATTCTTCTAGCACTAGCTAGGAATGGAGTCTAATTTTAATCTGAAAACCTATATAGATGGAGAACCCCAACATGCGATTATGTGAACTGTGGTAGTTTGCTGGATTAAGGTAGCACCAGAGATTAAATTCAAGATTAATTTGTGCTATACAATAAAGGTGGCTGTGGGGTTTGGAGTTGCCTATACCTGTAGCTCTTAGGTATAGTTATATATACAGCATTAAGAAAAAATAAGAACGTTGTATAGAGAAGAACTCTTAGATATATATTCTTTGGTGGGGCTTATGGGGTTGTAGCCTACCCCATTGGCAGAGAGCACTTGAAAGCATACTGCATGTGGTGGTGGGGGGAAGGCTGCGCTCTGTGCTGTCCCGATCAGGATCACAGCTGTATCAGAGTTGTTCCTATTCTCCATCAGTAACAGTTATGAGGACCTTTGCAAATTTGAACTCACTTGTCCTTGCCTCACCCCTGAAGTAATATTATATCCATTTTACAAATGGGAGGCTGAAGCGCAGAGAAGGTAGATGACTGTCTCTAGCCTCATTCTCAATCAATGTGTATCAAATTAGCTTAATGTTCATCTGAGTGCTCAGATTTGTCTAGAAGAAAGTGTGATCATCACCAGATAATGTCATTCACTTGTCATTATGGTCAAAATGACTAGACAGCATAAAGATATGTTTCTGCTTGTCCTGAGAGCCAAGTCACTCAAGTTGTATGTTTAATGATAAAGTTTCACCCTACACGTGATCGCGTTGCAAATCAGGTTCAGGTCCCCAGCTTTCAGCTGAGGACATTACCTGCTATCTCTGTTCCCCCCATTTAGGTGCTATTAACACAGTGTAACATAAGTATAGTAAGACTCTCTTTTGAAGGATGAACGCTATTTTCTGTAAAAGAGCGGGCAGGCTCTCCACTTCCTATATCCTGTACGACAGATAGATAAGTAAATGTGGTCACTCCCAGAAGTTCACCTCTGTTGAATGCATGATTTTACCTGCTGGGACAAGGATTAGTGTGTGTCCTAATAAAAGGAATGATGAAATGAGAAGAAAAACTCATTTTTAAATCAGAGATCCTGGGTGCAGAGCAATTATTCTACATGCTTATGGAAAATTAAGTCCCTACAGGCTATGGTTTTGTTGCTGGACTTTGGACCATAGAGTCACTCCATACTTCCATAGCCCTGTGCTTGTAAAGAAAATATATGTTAGCTAATCTCAGCGTGCGATTTACAGCACATGAGCCCTAGCACCACAAACACACCAAAAAGCACCTGGAAGTACCCACAGCTGCTTTTAATACCAACAAACTGCCTGCTTTTGGAAAGGTGTGGATGGGCAGCGGTTTCTTTTCACCTCTTACTATCCTCCACGGACTTTCCCAAAGATGACGTTTTGAAAACTGCACATCAAGAATGATGCATCAGGTGGGTATTTCTGTTAGACTATAAGCTTTTAGAGACTTAATGAAGTTTGTGGAGCTACCTGTAACACTGCACATTCTGCCTGTAGACTTGTTACCAGGTTCTTTGCAGAATGACAGCCGTCCTGTTCCCACATCATGCTGAAGACAGACTAGGCAAATCCCCTGTTCACCAGTGAAAGGGGTTTGTTCCCCTGCAAGGGTTTGCTCTGACTGAGCCGTGTTTTGTTGTTGAGCTCATACCTGCAAATGGGAAAGTTTAGGTGAGGGGAAAAAAGGAACAATGAGCATCTAAGAAACTGCCAGAGCGGAGGGTGCTACTGGGAAGCAGACTGAAACCTAGTTGCTGGTGTGGGGGCTGTTGGAGGGCTGCTGGAAAGACCTGCATTCGCTCAGGCTAGTTACAGCAGTCATGATTGTTTGTTCTGTGTCATTTCCACTGTTGCATTTAAACCAAGTTGTTGTTCTTTTTAATTCTGTTTTGAGTACTCTAAAATGTCAAATGTCACGGTTCCAAATGGGAGAATGCGGAGGAGGACAAACCCAACCTGACGTATCTGTGTAGCTGAGAGCAGGACAGCAAGAGTCACGGATAAAGAGTAATGGAGAGACTGGAGAAGGGAAGGGTATTGCTATCCTCGAAATTTAGACTATGAGGGTCTTTTTTTAGAGAGTAGTGTTCTTTGATTCCTGTGTTCAGTGATCCCTTTGTCAACATCAAGGCATGCCCTACAGATTTGTGATTCCAGTGAAATGAGCAGAAGGCAACCTAACTTGCCTCTCTTAAGCGTTAGGGTTACCTTAGTGTTAGGGTTAATTTTAAGTTAAACTCTGCTAAGGTCCCTTCTTGTTGCTACCTGACAGGTCTGAAATCTGAACTCCTTGGTCAGATTAAATGTAGATGCAGAAGTCTACCTCTTCTCATCGATTGTGTTATGATTCTCTGCAATTAGATTCTCCCCAGTATCTATCTAGGGCAGACAGGTCTCAGTTTACCTTGTTCAGGAGTATTTTATGTTCTCAATTAAGCCCTTGGTGTGTCAAAAAGTTTGCAGCCCATTTTGGAGTATAGCAAATAGACTGTGCCGTAGCCTATTGAAGGAAGAGGAATTTGTGTCTTTCTTTAACTTCACCACCGGAGTGTTGCCCCCTCTGCTTGATGTCTGAAGGCAGATCCAGTGTAGTTCTCCATCTCCTGATCTCAGCTGCCTTCTTTCTAGTCTATTGCTGTATCCCTTGCTTCTACCCCGCCAGCAAACACTATTGAGTAGCAGTGTGCGCAGCCGCACGGATAGCTGACTGTGCTGGGGTGGTGTAGGACGGAGGAGCGGGCTGTGTGTACGCTGTTGCTCTCCCTGGGTTGTGGATGCCTGTGAAACCCCAGCATGTGGAGAGCATCACTTCAGTGCTGCAAGCTGTCCCCTGGGAGGCTGTGGGATATCACAGCTATCTCCTGGCTCCACGGGAGGGGACTCTGTGTCACTCTGTATCTTTGACCCAACGGAATGCTTTGATATGTATTCTGTGAGTATGAATGAGATTCAAATCTACAAAGTAAGTCTGAATACGTACCAAAGGAGTCCCTCTCTCCTGAGAAAAGCCCTGGTGATGAGCAGAAGGGAGAAGTAACTTCACCATCAGCCTTCTGCTGGGGAGGAGCATTTTGTATTTCTCAGGTCAGTCTAATACATATGACAAGCACGAGGAGACTGTGCTGCTGAGATTAGAGAATCTTTTAACTCTGGGATTCCTGATCGAGGACAGAAGAAATAAAGATTAATGCTAAGATGTGAAGTACAAGATTTGAATGAATACCACAAACGCTCACTAAGACGGAAATGAAATCCAATGAAGCGAGAGCAATGTATACCTTCAAATAAAGAAAAGACACTGCATTTCGACAAAGAGTGATGATCTGATCTCTGATTGTATTTATTTTGCCAAATTGCGTTTAAAGAACATGAAAAAACCCAAGACAGAATAGCTGAAGAATTTTCAAATGGAATAAGGAGTGCTGCATATCTGTCTTGTAATTGCTGTTATGTATTCAGCTTGAGTTTCTCTGCATTGAGATACGTGTATACAGATCTGAAAGGGCTGCAATAACATCTGGATGGTGTTTTGGTGGCATAATGGGCTGGTAAATAATGTTACTGAAAGTGGGGAATGATGTTCTGCATATCTCTTTTTCTGTGTTTCCACTCTAGCAGTAGTTTTCAAACAGTGCTAAAATGAAGATGCTGATTAGTGATCCATCCAGGCACTTGTATCAGATTTGCAGAGGGGTTCTCAAGGGTAAAATTCATTAATAACTAATATTTGTTCTATTAGGTTTCCTAAACTAAAGTCTGACTGACCCGGTGGAATTCTAAATCCTGAGCAAGAGTACTGCTGCTCTTCAAAGAGATTTTATAGCCTTGATGATACATTGCTAGCTGTAAGAGAGACTTTCAAAGCCAGAAAAACCTGGAAGCATCCACTTTACATAAAGCTGTCCAGTACTAATGAGAAGATTACTAGATCGGTCATCACTAGCGCAGTGTTTGAAAATAACAGGTGGGGATTCCAATGAGCACCTATCCTGACTTCTGTAGCCAGTGCTGCAGTGGTATAAACCAGTACTTTCCACTGCAGTCAGCAGAGCTGTACCAGTTTACAGTAGACGAGGGCTGGGTCCTGCACTTCAGCAGACTGTAAATGTCAGATCTTACTTGCAGAAATAGAAATTACGGAGCACTGTTGTGATGCACTGAAAGATCTTCAGCGCTTAATCTACTTAATCAAGCAGAAATAATAGTAACTGGCTAATTCTGACACCTTCACCATTCCTCTCTTGGGGACAGTGTTGACTTTCTCAGAGATCCCTGTACTAATGAATTTTTAGCAATTTGACTAAAGTAGGAAAAAGCAAATGACAGCAAGTTTATTTGCATCCATTTTCCTATCACATAACATGAAGCTAATCCCAGCTATTCATATAAACTCCAACTACTTCACTGCATCATTTTATTAGTGTTCTGCTGACAGAGGTTTCCTATGTAATCCAGGACTACTTTATAGTTACTGAGAGTGGAAGGGCTTGTTAAAAAAAGCAAAATCCAAAACAAAACTAGATACAAGAACAGTACCATAATCTATTTAGAAAGCAGTGAGTTAAATCAAGTCGTGAATAAAATAAAATCCACAGGCTCAAGTTAATTTCTTCCTTATGTATTTTCTTCTACTTATTATACTGCTGCAATACAAAGGCCAGTGTTCCTCTTTCTTATAGATAAGATAAACCTTGAGTCTGATATAATTCTTTTCCTGCACTAGCTCAACCACCGGGAGCCAAACACCACAGCTGAGATCCTCCAATTGGAGCTTTGAAGAATTTTTTCTCTTAAATTTTATTTAGTCGCCTTGAACATGGAGACAAAGGGAAGAGCAGCTCTTTCAGATATTGCGAAGTGTGGGAATAGCCTTTAGAGTCAACACGCAAAACTTTTCAAGGATGTCTTTGGTCCTCAGAGCGAGCTGCAGTGTTCGCAGAGACTTTTGGTTAAGACAAACCTACAAAAACCATCCTAACTGATGGTGCTGTGACTGAGCTTTTAAAGGAGGAGGGGGGCAGAGTAGGGGTGGAGAGCTTCCAGGATGAAGGAACAGGAACACCCCTTGGGTTTTGACCCAGACACTCCCACAAGAAACTCACATTTTTAACAAGTTGTATGTATCCTATCCTAGAGGTCCTATTGAAATGTTTCTAAATATGGGTGTTGAGGTTGCATATTCTGATTCAAATGCAGAAGCAGATACAATCAGTGGAAACTAGAGGTGTACGTCATTAGGGAGCCAATCAGGTAGATTTTATGCAAACACAATTAGGGTTTGCATGACTCAGTCGCTGGTGCTCTTGCTATCTCCTTCCCACGTTTATTCAGAACCCACTTTCAGTGCAGGTGAGCACATACCAGAGGCACACAAACATTAACTTTGTTTGTATAAAGTCACTTTTTGGCAAACTGGCTTCAGAAGCCATGATTATGCATTGATAGCGTTGATGTGTATAGTCAAGCTAATCCCAAAATATAGAGACAGAAGATCTATTTTGAATTAAAAGATTGCTGAGAGATCTGATATTGTTCGGGGTAAGCATAAGATTTCATTTAGAAGGGTTAGATTTTGTTGAAGTTATGAAATGCTGATGTAGCTGCTCTGAAACTAGTAATGAGTGATTTCTAGTATCAGTTTCAGGACTACAGCATTTTAGGGAGAGAGAAGCTTTTTTGACATGTACTCTGGCAGTAGTTAAGAGTTGAGACTTTCTGGAAAGGCAAATGGCTTCTGGAAAGATCAAGAATGGCTCTAATTTGGTAACTAATTGCTGTGCTTAAGGGTTTCTTGAAGCTTATTGGTGATCACGGTACATTTCTGCTCCAACAGCACTGCCGCAACGCCACAGCTCAGGAGAAGCAGCAGTACAGTGTCCGTGTGACTTGGCAAGATCCCTTCCCATTAGATGCTCTCCACCTTTATCACATCTCCAGGCAGAAGTGGCACACCCGGCCCTTTCACAACAGTAAAAGTTAGGTTTACGTCTTGCCTCACTGTCTGAATGTCCATATCCCTCCTGCACCACAGTGGATGCCTTCTGGAGGGCTTGTCCCTCATCTCTGCTCCCCATTGCTGCAGTGTTTGCTGGGCCTGCTGCATGTACAGATGTCAGGAGAAGAGCTGGGAGAGCCTCAGTGTTCCTCGGCTGTGTTACTCAGGAGCTCAGCTGGCTTTGTGGGCAGGGAGGAACTTCTGCCAGGGTTGTCATATTAATCCTGTGCAAAACGAGGACTTAGGTACCTTCAGGAAGCATTGAGGTAGATGAGCAAGTCTTCATGGTTTCAATATATATAATTCATGATTCTTCCAGACACTTATCTTCCTTGTACATATATAGGTGTTGTCTTGTTTGAGCTGCTTTTATTGCTTGATGGTTGTTTGGGTTGATGTACATTGCCTCTGTTAACCGGGAGACTGGAAAATCCTTGTAATTCTGAAAGGGAGGACAGGACAGGAGAAAGAATTGATTTTTCTGATTCCTCTGCTAAAGTCCTACAGCCCTGGAAACGGGTTATCAGCCTGAGCTCAGCAGGCTCTTTGGTACTTCTAGGAAGTCAGAGTTGCACTGGTATTCCATTTTGGAGAGCAAACCGGATTTGAGAGCAATGGCAGATCAAGCAGTGTTAGCAGGTTGTTATGGCAGTGCAGGAGGACTTGGCACCTCTGGTTTCAGGTGCCAGATCTGCTCCTGACTCACTGGGGAATTTCAGGCAAGCTACTTACTCTTGAGGCACTTTGGGTCTGTCTTGGGAACAGTGGCTGAAGTGATGTTTTCTGCCTTGTGTGGAGGGATTTTCAAAAAAAGTTATTTTAAGTTTATCTTCAGATAACTTAAACATGTCACAGGACTTTGTGGGCATTGAAATGTTAGAAACCAGTAAGTTCTGGCTTGGGTGAGCTGGTCAGAGGCGTGAGAGTTTGGATGATCATGAGAATTTGAGTGCTTGGAAAAACACCAAATGTACATAGGGGAGAGGCAGCAAGGGGGTCAGGGGCAAGGACGAGGTAGTCCTTGGGATTCTCCTGCCATTGTGGCCCTTGGAGAACATTAAGTGGGGAGCGGGTGTACGGGCAGACTCAGGCGTGCCAAGCCCAACAGCTTGTGTATTTTCTGTTCCCGGTTTGCCTTTACGTCTGGGCTTAGGAAGAGCTGTGACTAGGATGTAGCATACACATCTCCCTCTGTGCCTACTCCTGGTTTACAAGAGTGAGTGCTTGAGCCTACGCAGAGATGACAGAGGTGATCAGACTGATCTCCCCAGAGAGCTCAGGCTGAGTTTGTGTCTCGGTGCATGCTGGCATACAAAGAGTGGCCGGTAAGTGACTCTAGGTTTAAGAGAAGGCTTAGGCTTGAGCTAAATGGCAGTGAAGGCAACTTATAGGTGCTAGGAAAGGACCGGGGTATAGCTAGACATCCATTCCCTCCTTTGGGATGTCTATATAATGTCCATAACAATATTGGGTATCCAGGAGCATTTTGGAGCACGAATCACAGCAGACTCGGCAAGGTTTCTTTGGGTTAACACAGCCCTTGTCGAGTTATAAAAACGTGTTTAAAACTGAAGATGGTACTGGAGGAGGCAATGGATCAGGAAGTGGGATTTGCATTTTCTTGTGAAGTATTTTGCCAACTATTTTGCAAGATGTAGGTGGGACTGCAGAAAGCCTGGCGTAACCTCCCGTCAGGCTGGGATCCTGGGTAACCAGGGCACTTTTGCTGTTCTGAGCAGAGAAGTCTTAAATCTTCATGTGGGAACTTTCAGTGAGGGATGATGTAAATAGACTGCACTGGGTATAAACTAGGTTTTAAGAATATAAAATATTCTAACTTTATTTAATTAATGTTTTGAAATATGGCATTCCCTGTAAAGGAAGAGTCTTAAATTGTATGTACCTTGTCAGCACGAATTGAAACTCAGTTAACTTTTGCTTTTTTTTTTTTCCAGAGTATCATTGGTGTAGTATGATATTATTTATACAAAGTGTGCTTGGGCTTAGTGTTTTTCCATTTCCAAACTCTTAGTTTTATTTTCAATAGCTGGGGAACTGCATCAAATGTATTTGCAGCTCATACAAGATGAGCCTTAAAACTGTAATGCTTCAAGAAGCAGAGAGATAAGTGATATAATACGTGATGAATGAATGAATGAATGAATGCAGCCAGAATGGTTAAACAGTTCCATAGCGATAGGTCTTCACACAGAGACACAGGAAGCATGTCTGAGGTAAAGCATTCATTTTTGCTGGCATTTAGATGGCAGGACTGAGACAAGATGATCAGATCATGCAATGGACTTCTCTTAACCCTTGTTTAAGGTCAAAGAGACCTTACGTGTCTTGGCAATGACAGTGGCTGGTGATGCCAGCTGAAATATCTTTTAACGCGGGCAGAGTTGGTGCTGGCAATGGCAACTAAGGGGTGGAGTGAAATAAAGGATGAATGATAAAAACTGGGGTCCTTTCCAAAGGAGGCATGAGGATGTGTCCCAGGCATTAGCATCTGTGTCCCACAAGATGGATGTAGTGTCAGAGACTACAAGGACTTTTGCTATAAACTGCAGACTTAGCAGTTGGAGACAGTAAACTTGAGTACTTTGGTCAATTGTAAAATAATGATGAGCTGCCAAAGTGTCCAGTCTGAAAAGAGCTGACATGATTCTCAACTGCATCAATTAAAATATCCTTGGTGATGATTGGGAGTGTTTATACTATAGTATAAGACATTGGCAAGTTTTCATTTCGAATAATCACAAATACAAGAAAAACTATAAATTAGCTCAGATTTAATAGCATCTGTGTTTTAAATAAACTAAGAAATGTCAAGTCTGTTAGGCTCTTCAAGGACAAGGTCCATTCACAGTCAGTGAGGTTCTGTCCAAAAATCCACACTTCTCATTTATGACAGAACATTTCTCAGCTCCAGTGAATTAGCCTCTAATTAGAGGTCAAGCTTTTATAAACTAAACATACTTGGGAAAATAAAAAAAGGCAACCTACAGTAAGTCATCCTGAAGGACAAACTTGGAGGAAAAAATAAATGTTTCCCTACGTGCAGAAAATATTACAACAATTTATCTTTTTATGTCATGGTGAACCTCTAGGAAGGATGTAAAGCAAGGAAAAATAATGGTGATGCCAGATATTAAGTTTAGAATTGTAGCACTTCATTTATTAGACAGCAGAAATCAAAATGTTCCAAAATGTCTATTTTGTCTGGAAGCAAATGACTTAAAACAATCCCTGTCATGGTTTATTGCACTGGTAAACATTTTGGGAAGTTCTGTATGGAGCACTTTATAAGGAAATTAGTTAAATTTTGTGTAAAGAACACAACACTTAATGACTCTTTAGGGTCTTTAATGACTCTTTAGAGAGCCTACAACCTGTGGAATTTTAATAAATATGAAAAATAGATTTTTTTTTATTTCTGCTTAACACTCAGGACCTGATTATTACCTTGCTACTAAGGAAAAGCTATGAAAATGGAGACCTGCCTTCTCAGGTAAACAGAATAGGCCACAGAGTCCACTTTTCCTCGGCATATATTACCAGGGAGTAACACACCAGGATTACTGAACCCATACAGCATGTCTTCAGACCTCTTATTGTTTATGTAAAACTGCTGCATATACTGTTCATGCCTGTCAGTTTAGGATTGTTTACAACTGTTTGTGTACATCTGTAAAAGTAGAAGTGAGCACAAAGCTGCATTGTTAAATTCTACATTTGCCTGCATGCAGAAATTTGCCTGCATGGGACATTCCCAGTTTTACATGTATGGTATGTATGTGAGTGCTCCTGGGTATGAATGTTGAGTATATTAAGTAAAATATTTAGACTCTCTGTCTATCAGGTCAAGATGAACCAATAGTCGTGTGATATCACGTCCAGTACGACACAGACTGTAAAACCTCATTTACTACGGAGGGAAATACTCTTCTGTGCTGCTTAAGAGAGCGCAATTTGCATGCAACTGAGAAGGTTTTCTTTGCATTTGTAATGGTACCCTTGCACTTATACAGAGCAGGCGGATGGTCTCAACGTTCGTGTATGTCCAGTCCTTTGAGCATCAGAACAATTACCAGCCTCAAGTCAACAAAGTGTACTAGAGGAAGTTTGCTGTTCTCAGGCCTGATCATCAACTGGAGCAGACACAGCAAAAATACCATTAAAAAGTCATTTTACGTCAAGAGCTGTGAAAGAAATCTATTTACATGCAATTGCATGAATACTTCCAATAAAAAGAGGAGGAGAAAGAAGCCAACAAAAACTATAGTAATGGTATAATATCCCATTACCACAGTTCATGGAAATGGCATCATACACAATATTGAAACAGAGTGAAGGCATGAGCCATTAAGCTGTATTCAGAGCTATAATTGCAGCCTCCAAGTTTAAAACATATTGGGTCTTGTCTTCTGCAGGTGTAAATCAGTCTTGCTGTACCGTTGTCAATGGAGCTGTACCCACGTACAGCCACCAAGGATCTGTCTCATTAGGTTCATCCGACATGCTGTGCTGGAGACTGTGCCTTTTGCAAGCTCTACAGTTATTGCTGCCAAAAACTTTTCAACCTTGAGAGAGTGAAAGAAATGTGTGACAAAACAATTGCACTTTGGGGATAAAGCATCTCCTAAAAAAATCTGGTTTTCTCTGTCCGGTTGCCAAATGCTTCCTCCTACATAAGCAATTGAAAAGTCTCATTTGAGCAACTTCTCATGAATAGTGTAACTGTTGCAAAAAATGTATGGTCTGAAAGCCCATCATACGTATTTAAAACAATCTTTTTCTCATACCCAAGGGGAATAGCTGCCGACCTTCTCTCACAAGCAAGTTCTGGCCAAATGTGAGGTTGGCGGTAAGACAGACAGCCACTTGGAAGACGAACTTTTGTCCTTTCTCTTCCCGCAAACACCCGCCACACCTGAGCTCTCAGACCAACTCTGAGGCTGATCGCCTGCCTGTTCCCTCTCTGTGGTCCGTCATGGGATATTCCCAACAATCCAGAGTGTTTTGCTAGGTCACTAGCAGAATATCATAAATAAAAAAATACTCATATAATTCATATTGGTACAAAAAAGTGCCTGAGAGGTAGCGCTATCCTCGTTTACTGATCTGAGACAAGGAGATATTTAAAGCCACCAGGCCAAAATCTCCAGAAAACGTGGGGTAAGGGCAGAGTAGCGGCTGTGTCTGCTGCTCCCCAGGAAATCATACTCTGCTTTTACCTCTAGCCTAACTCAGCCAGACATCACAAAGATTTAAAAATTGGAGAGAAATGCAGGAGGACAACTTGATCAAGCAAAGAGCTATGCTAGGAACTTGCTGGAATTGCTGAAAAACAAGAAGGAGAAGACAAGATGGGAACAGGTGTAATATGGGTCCAGGAGTAGCAAAGATGTTATTGCAGGAAAATGTCTCATGCAGTCTGGAGGGAAAAAGTAAATAAGGACATACCGTCCAAACAGTGGCATCTAATTTAGCAACAAGCCCTAGAACAGAGTTATCCCATTGCTAAACCACAGTGGTGAACAATGCTCGGTGAGAAACTCCATCAGGAGGGCTGACCCCTGGGCTCTCACACTTTCCACCCCCTTCAGAGGCGTTTATATGTGCGGGCTGTGGCTCTGGAGTTTGGGCTAATGGCTTACAGGTAGGTGGAAAGCAGTTGAAGGTGGCCATAAAACAGGTTATAAAGTTTGTCAGACCAGTGTTTCTCTGTGCTCCTGGGACAAGAGTGTCTCCCCCAAGAAGCCAAGAAGGAGCTGTGCAGTCCTGTGTCGGTACAGCAGAGGGTAAGTGCAATCATGTGAGGATGATGTGCATCAATAGGACTCTTGGTACTCTAGAAAAAATAGTATTTCTGGAAAAGAATATTTCTGGAAAAATAATATACTCTACTGTTCAAAATTTAGAGCAGCAGATAATTGATGTTTTACCTTGCCTTTTAAAATGGAAGTAAAAAGTAAATTTAAACTATTTCTGTCATCTAATGTACAGGTCTTTTATGCATTAAAGGCTCTGTTATTGTAACATTCATATAGCGAGAGAAGTCTTAATTTATCCCTATTGATTTTAACTTGGACTTACTTTTACACTGCGGGCCAGCTTCTTCAAAAATCAATACTTTTACATTTTGACAAATCTGCTGCAAATGCATTGTTTTACCTATCAATCCTTGACTTGTGAGTAGCAATAAAATATACACAAAAGAAAAAGGAAAGTTAGTCAGCATAAAACCTTCCCTGTCTTACTTAAGCGTTGCTCACAGTAAGCCTCATTGAGCATATGTGGTATATGCTCTCTGCTAAGTGATCAGGGTTTGAATTGAAGGTCTCACTCGAAATTATGGTGTTGTGGGATATCTTATACCTCAAATTGGGTAATTTAACAAAAATGCTAGGGAGAAACTTTCCAAGTGTATTAAACTTTAAAAGCACATTAGAAGTACAGTTGACCGCTCGTATCCCCATTTTGCAGGCAGAGGAAAAAAAGTCAAGGTGATAGGAAGGCCGTGTAGCAGATAAGGAATTTTCTCTGAGTGGATGTGCAGCGTCTGCCTTGGGCACTATTTAGTGGAGCACATCTGACTATGGGACCAAAATTCCTCCCAGTGTAAGTCCCCAAAAGTGCGATGTTGCACAGGGCACTTCTTGTAGACAGTCTCTAGAAGTTCTGCTTTTTTGCTTCACTGAAAGCCATGGGATGTTGCCATTGACTTCAACAGCCACAAAGACAGCTCTAAAATATCTTTATACTTTTTTTTTTTTTTTTAAATGGGCTGCTTCCATTAAAACTTCCCTTAAGCAACATTAACTTTTGTGACCGGCACTTAGCAGGTCATCTTGGGTCCCACTGACACTGGCAGGATTAAGCGGGGTCTTAATTTTAATAATGAGCAGCTGTCAGACAAATAACTTCTACTGCTGTTTATTCACAAATGTAAATTCCTTTAGCAGTCATTGAGGGCTCTGAAGGACACCTGTTGTTTAATTTCTCCCAGCAAATGCATTTATTATGATTATGCGGCTCTCAGAGTCAGGAGCGCCTCCCTGCCTTTCACAGAGAGCTAAGGAGGAAGGATGATGGCCATCTCAAGTCCAGTTAAGTCTGCTCAGGAGGCAAATATCCAAGGGTGCTGCACACGTTTCCCGTCAGGATGGGTTCGCTGGCTATTTTAGGGAGAGGCAGAGGCCAGGAGCCACTATTGCACTGATTTCAGCTGAAAACTTACCTTCAGCTCACAGAGTTCCTTAGACACAGGAGCCCACTCCTGCATCCCACCTGGGTGAGGACAAGGTTGAGGAAAGCTCCTGTTGCAGTCCGTGAAGGTGCTTTTGACTGGCCCAGTTCGCCTCCGTGCTGCAATATGCAGCAGCTGCAGCCCAGGAGCTGCTATGATGTCCCAGGCTAGCAGGAGTGCCACCTTCTCTTCAAAGC
>NW_009648710.1:394444-408409 GCF_000708025.1 Charadrius vociferus | reverse complement strand
TCCCCCACGCTTTCCTCCCGTAGCCATGCCGGCAGGCTTCTTGCAGGAGTGCACACAAGGAGCGCACAAAGGCAGAAACTGCCTTTAAAACAGAATGAATGCTGATGGCACATAATGCTTATTGCTAAATCCATGCTGTGCCTGATAGCATCGCACTAGATAGTTACTTAGTTGTCCATTATTCCTCATCCTTAACCAGCAGGAAGAGGTGTGTTCAAGAACGTCATACAGGGTAGCACGAGGTAAGGTAAAGGCTTGTTATGAGAAGAGAGTGAATCAAGAGCACAAAATGAGAGGTCTGGCGCCCTGCAAAATGAGGCTCTGAAATACATATTGCTATTATTTAATGATAATATTAATCCAGCCAGACAGTTTATTGCTTCCTGCTCTTACCCCACCCTGTAAGCCATCATCCATATACTGCACAGAGTTGCTTGCTCTGGAAGAGATTCTCTGTCCAATAGAGAAAACAGGAAAAACAGGTAGAGACTACTCTGCAGTTCCCCAGACGCATTGTAGTGTGTCAGTCACTCCACTGATCTGTCCCTGGGGATTCAGGGTCTTGCTCTAATTGCAGAGGATGCAGTCCTGGAGCCCTTCCTCTTGGTACCGCTGGAGATAGTGCTGGCTCTGAAATCACTGGACTGTTAAAATACATGCATTTCCCTTTAGGTTTTGAGATGCTCTCAATGGTAATTATAGTGACTCCCTAATAAAGATCTCATTTTTCTTGTGAGATTACGAGGCAATGGCTTGATTTCTTGCATGAGAAGGGTGCCCGGGGTGTCCCCAGCCCAGTTTTCAATGCTGCAATCACAGAGGTCTTGTTTTGACAAGTAAGAATGGGGAGAGTTTTCCCAATTTCTAGAGACCAAGGACACCCCTATGCATGAGTTATGCATGAAAATCCCATTTTGTTGTTCCTTGTTGTCAGTTCCCCTAATCAGTAGTCTCCATGAGCTGGGTATCAACTGCCTCTTTGATTTAGGGGATAGAGATCAATTGTCTAATAGTATAGTATTACCCTTTTGATAGTTACTAGTATTAGCTATGTATAAAATGATAACAAAACAGTGATTGGACTGCCTTAGTTTAAGTTATTTATATCTTATTGCTTGTATCCAATCTCATCATTATTTTGTAGGATTTTCTGGACCTTCTTGAACAGTCCTACAGTTTCACATCAAGCTGTGAAGTGCTATACTGCTGAGACTATGCTATATATCAGAAGAAAAATCAAAAATGCTCAGGGCACAGGCACCTCAGTGCTGAACTATGATATCAGGAGTTAAAAGCTGGAGATAGTTAAGAAAGACATAACGGCACTTTTGGGTTTATTTCCCACTCCAAGGGCAGGATGCCATTTGCACTCTTGCCCTTTTTGTTTTTAGATGCAAGCCTGAATCAAGCCAAAGAGATCTTGTTTTGCTGAGATGGTAAGCAACTTTTTTATTTTTTAAATAAAAGGGCTCAGCTCAGTAATTCCCACCATTTAATTGGAAAATACTCTGTACTGTTCTTGCTGACCCCTCTGAACAAGGCAACATTATCACCCGCATGCGGAAAAGTCCCTAACAGAAAGCACACATTCAGAGTATCTTTAATACAGTACAAGTAAGGGGGTGGGACTGAACTTTGGGGTGCTCTTGCAGTCATGCCATGTATTCCTCTGAAAGTGCATGCCCTCTGCCTGCTTCCAGGGAAACACCAAATTTCATTATCAGCTGCCCTGGATGCGCAGAACTGGTGCAGAGATTAGAGCATCTGACAGCATCAACTGTTTGTTCTGCATTCAAGAGTACCATTCACAGATGTCCCTTATCTGCAATATTGTATATTCGGTCAGTACATTCAAGTAATGCCCAGAAGTAGAATACCTGGGGTGAAATCCAGACGGGGAAGCACTTGGCACAGTCTGAATCACAACAGAGCTACAAAAAGCCCTTTTCAGCAATGCTGGACAGTAAAGCCAGAAAGAATACAATTAGCGTGATCTAAAATTCACCAGTTTCTGCTCAGTGGTTGGAAACTTACTGTACGCTTTCTTGGGGTTTGCATGCAAACTTTCCCCAGGACCGAAAGCTGTTTTCCTCTCCATTTGGGTCAAATGACTGTCAGTACCTGCAGCTGGCTGGGAAGGGAGAGCCACGGTGGCACTTTGCTGGTGCCACCTGGACGTGTGGCACGTGGGCACCTCTTTCCCCCAGCCCTCGCTGCCTCTACAGTGTGTGAGCCACACCAGGACCACACCAGCTGACATCCTCAATGCAAACATCACCACTGCTGTCTAAAGTGGTGCAGGACTGAAACACATACACAGAAAAAGGTCTTGCCTTTTTTGCCAAAATACTGATTATTGCTTTTAGGTTAACACCTTTCATGAAAAGGGTTTTAATTCCAGAATGTAGAAAACACTTTGAAGTTTGGTAGCTTTGCTTTTTGTTGTGAATGTCACACCTGATTGTTAATACTACAGGCTCTTGCACTTCTGTCCCCACTGGGGTACGAGGCATCACTTTTGTCATAAATAGGAAACATACAGTCATTTTCTATGCATAGGGGAAGCACTTTGTTCTCAGAGAAAGATGAATTATGTAGTCCAAACAGGTGACACACACAGTAGATGTTGTTGCTTTCCATAACCTGAGACGTAACCCAGCTGTGCCCTTTGCTTTTGCAGATGTCAGCCATACGATCTGCTGATGACAAAAAAAACCCACAAACGTGCATCGCTGTGGAAACACTGAGCAGTTCTGTGGTCTTTTCTGCACTCTGCTCAGGCTGTGCATTTTTAAATAGCATGACCTTTATTGATTCTTACAAAAAATGAACTGTGCGAGATGGAAAACCTGAAAAGTATACTGTCAGAGTTTCCTTTTAGGACAAAGACTACAATTATACTACAGAAATGTTAAAACTAGAAGAGATTAAATCAGTTAATTTCCTCTGAAAACGTTTGGAAGAGCTTCAGAAAAACAGAATTGGCAACAACAGGAAACAGAGATCTGATCAGAGAGACACTGGGATGGGAAAAATAGTTGCTCCATTGAAGTCAGAGGTAGTTTTGGCATTTCTGTCAATGGAATGAGGATTTCATCAACTATAATGTTTAATACACCACAATGTTCTAGCCTTGTGCCTAAGGAGGATGCTGTGACCTGCAATCCTTCTCTTTGCCATAGGTGTTAGCTGGCTCCTGGTAGCTCGCTGCTGTCAGGTGCTGGCTGGGAGGTGGTGCAAACAGCCCGGGAAGGGTAAATCTGTGTGACAGCATGAGCCTTACCGCCTAGCATTCCTCCTGTTTTCTGCATCCAGGCCATCTCTTTTCTTCCTGATCTCATGAGAGAGCATCTCCTACAGAGATGTTCTCTTTCTGTACATGAGGTCTTCCACTCTGGTTTCTCCAAGGATCCCAAGGACAGCTTCTCTCAGCAGGGCTTCCTGAGGGTTAATTCCCAGACCTGCCAAATCAGCCTTTTTTCCCATCTTTGCTCCAAGTCACTGCCCCCATGCTCTTTTAGCAGTGAGAAGACAGGCCAAAAAACATGAGCCCTTTTGCAGCCTCCATCCTTGTTCATACCTGCTCCTTGCCCCAGCTGGGTAGCATAAGATCTTCAGTTGTAGACTTTATTACTAGCCTCCAGTGAGAGACAACCCTAAGTAAAACACTGAAGCAATTGGTTTGTAAAGGACTTAGCAATGGCTTTGTCTCCTCTTCTTCAATTGATCAAATCGTGGATGGCTGTAGAAGGAACACAAGTGTCGTAGCTTAGCAGATAACCAAATGGTTACAGTGTGCTGGAGAGTACAGCAAGTAACTTTAACTCCACAGTCTTGTGCTGTTCTTGGCTACTGCCAGCATAAAGTACCAAAAAAGTGTGTAAGTACTCAAATGAAATCACTCAAAGGTTAATGGAAAATATAACTGTTCTTACTGGGTTTCAGATTTTCAATGTCTACATTATTCTGGGACTAGTGGCAGCAAACTTTGTTTCTGCTCTTGCATAGCTTTTAGGTGCAAACTCCCTTTGAATTAGTACCCAAAAGTCCAGTCTTAACAAACCAACTTTCCTAATTCAAAGAGGATGGAGGACAAATTTAAGAAGTACTGCACTGCTTTGTGTCACTGCAAACCAGCAGGTATTCTTCAAACAGCCACAATGTCAGATGGCCCAGACTCCCTGAAGAAGGACAAAAATGGGAAGATCCTACCAAAAGTAGGAAAACAGGGACTTGTGCTATTAGACCGTGAGTCTGGCTGGTCTGAGAGGGGCTATCTAGCGGAGGGGCTGGCTGCTGGGTTATTCATCAGCATTGCCTGCAGCCTGCACATTCCTTATGGCTGGCAAAGAACCGGGACAATTTCCTACATCTGGTTAGGTGAAGGCTGTTCGTGAAAGTTATGACACACATATTTGTGAGGGATATTTCTGAGAGTGTTTCTTGGAGATGATATACCATAATAGTAGGTGAAACTGCAGACTCCTCCAGAAAAGAACATTTGATGTCTAACACAGACAGCTGCTGATGTAAATGTTTATGAAGAGTTTGTTAAGTATGTAACATTGCCTGTATGGTAATGCAGAAATTATACTGCCAGTGAAAGATATGTTATGATATAAAAATCAGTGGATGAGGAACAGATGAGAATGGTGCCAAAACAGGACCACTGCTATGACAAATGTAGTGCCAAGCGAGTGCAGCAAGGAGAAAATCTATTACCGACATATATTCACTGTTAGTGGCATATCTTGAATTTGTCATTTTAAGATGCTATTAAAATTAATACTGCACTGAGAGGTACTCTTGGAACTATGTGTAAAATTACCTAATTAGTTAAAAAAAAAAAAAAGAGAATTCCAATGAGATGCTAGATTTTGGGAGAGAAACAGTGAACAGTTAAGTACATCACCAGGCACTCATAAAATGGACTCTCCTTGGAGAAGAATGCTTTGTCTCTGATTTCTGAGAACTGCCTTGCAGCAGGAACTGAAGTAGGAACTGAAGATCACATCTGCAAATCTTTCAATTTTGAAAGGTATTCTTTTGCTTATTAAAAGGGCATCTTACTGAATGGATTCATAGAGCAAATCAGTGGGTTTAATTAAGTGAAATAAATTACCCTCTTATTGAAACTCTGTTTCATTTATAGATGCATACCCTGAAATCACTGGTCATTAGTTTCCATGTCCATGATTTAATCTGACAGTGAAACAGAGGGAATCCCTGATATTCACCTCTGGCAAAACAAATGTGAACGTTTTTCAGATCTCTTTCTCTTCTTCCCATCCAGTCCACTGTAGGACCCAGCAACGTATTTAATGACCTGGCTGTGTGCTGTGGGATCTGTAAAATAACCAGAATAGCTAAACCTTTGGTCCTGCTGGGCTAACAGCTGATAGGAGAGACCAACACATTTTAGAAGGCAGAATGGTGTCAGAAATAAAGAAAAAAGCACAGGCAGGTGCAGGAGCTGGCAGAGAGCATTCTGTGTGCATAGGGAGGGAAGTGTTAGAAATGCCAGAAGACACAGGCAGAGAGAGGCACGGGAGCAAACGGAGACCTCCCCAGGTCCAAGCTGTGATAACCAGGCCTTTTTCAGGTGGGGTTGTTCTCTGAGCTGCACCAGTTAGGAGCGCTGAGCGTGGTTAGAGGTGGGGAGGGACTGAGCGAGCATTTCTGCAACCCAGACCTCTGGTGTCCCTGCACCTCAGCACCCTGCACATGGATTTATGCTCCCCGCCATCGGTGGTTGTGAGTGTTCATATTGTCTGGCAGTAAGCACCACAGCAGGGCCTATAGGTATAATCTTCTCTAGTGTGGCAGTACCCGAGTCAGTAAGTGAAATCACAGCCTTGTATTGATTTTATGTTCTGCTGATAATGAATTTGGGAATCCTCTGGGATTAGGTAAACACACTGAGACAGAGCTATGGGGTAGGCTCCTGTATTCCTTTTTCACAGCAGCTACCCACTATTGACACACACATTTTTGTTACAATGATGTATTAAAATTCAATATCTGTGTCTCATCTTATTTAAAACACGAAGGGGGGAGATGTGGGGAGGAGGGATGGGATTGACCTGCTAATCCTAATAAAAGGAAACCCATTCAAAAGAGTAATTTTATAAACTACTGAGCACTTGTGCTGAATAAGAAGTGAAGCCTACTGCTATTAGCTTTGGCAACAACAGGCTGCTTTGATTATTAAAGCCACTGTGAGGGAATACCTAGCAGCAGACACTGCCAGTTAACCACATAGACTTTGGACAGGAGATCTTTTCAATATGTAAGTATGGGGAAACATTTCCTTTAATAAAAAAAAAAAAGAAGAAGAAGAAGAAGAAGAAAACCAAATTCTCACTACATTCAAAGCAAAGCTATTCTGCCACAAAAATAATAGTACTATCCATGCTCTAATGTATAAATGATTCTCTTTCTATGGTAGAAGAAACACATGCAGGAGAGCCAGAGATACAAAAGGAGGGGACATGCACCAGTAAATCGGCAGGTTGTTCCCAGAGTGTCAGACCCTGCCTCAAGCAGACACTGTTACAGCCCTCTCCCTGTGAGTACAGGGAGACACAGAATAGGAAGCCCATATTAATAATAGAAACCATTTGAGAACGAACTTTAATAGTTAAAATTTAATTTCAGTACTTCGGTGATTTATATATTAATATTTCCTGATTCTTGCTTATGGAAGGCAGTGCTTGTAACATTTACAAAGCTCCCACAATCTTCAGAATTTGCTTAGGTAGTGATTTTGAAGGCATGTGCTGCTAATCAATGTGTTAATGACTTCTTCCACGCTGTAATCCATCATTTTATCACAGCACACAATTTAGCAATTTGCTTATGCTAATTACTACAACAGCCACAGCAGTTCTGAGCACAGCTCCAGGCTATGGCTAGAGAAATGTTTGCCATGTTATTTACATTTCCTCCGTTTCCCATGGGGAAGGCCCAGAATCAAGAAAACACGAGAAAATTTTACTGAGATACCAAAGGTATGTGTCTTGTAATCAGCAAGTTTCCCCCCATGATCACTGCAAAGGAGACTTATGGGAAGCTGCTCTCATCTCCAGAACCCACCGCACTCCCTGGTGCAGGGGTGAACACGAGACAGACAGGAATTACAGGTAAAAGGGGCTTCTTGCAGTGCTGCTTGTGCTACGGTATGTGCTCAGGGATGACGGCTGTTAATTGCATGAGCAAAGCAGCCCGAGAGACAGCAGTTTGGCAGATAGAGCACCAGGTGGGCATCACATTCAGGCTTTATTTTCTGGCTTTTGTTGTATTGCCTGTTTAGGCTGCTTTGACCTTTCCGAGGACAGGACGCATTGCCAGGGTATGCTGCTTGTGTGAGTGTGTTCCTAACAGAAAGTATTTTGCCAGTGCAGTCAGCAGCGCGTGTGTGCCCCCGCTGTATTCTGTCCACACGCGGCTGTTCGTTGGGGTAAAGAGTTCCTCTCCTTCCTATCTGTGCTGCAGAAATTTTACCCACCTCTTAAGCACAAGAGGCGGATTCTCTATATCTGGTCACCAGTGCAGCCTCCCTGTACAGTCAGCTGATGGCGGCTGTAAGCGAGGAGCAGTCTTCGGGGTGTTCTGATACAGTAACAAGATTTTATTTAGCAAGGGTTGACAGTCTGGTGCCCCTGAGGGAGCTGCCAGGCAGGATATGGGCACTAAGACACTCTTCTCCCTGACATCCTGGGGAACCCAGCAAATACCTGTGTCGGCTTGGGAAGTGTCAAGACACTGTCCTGGACCTGGACCGGAGCTCTGCATCTCGAGTGAGCACTGGGCGGGTGTTTCAGAGGGCAGATGTGGCTGGAGGGCATTTGAACCTACTGCCATGCCCCAGGCCTTGCTGGGAACCTGAAGACGATTTTGAAATTGCAGCCTGTCACAGAACAATAGTTTTCAACCTCAGTCATAATTGCCCTTTTAAAAGTAGCACAGAAGACTTTCCTGACAAGGCCATTACTGTTGAAAGGACAAAGGGAAAGTAGTTAGTCAGCTGTGTTCAGAACTGGGTTATCAAATTAGCTTCAGCCACTTTCAATTACAGAATCTCATGGTTTTGAAATGAGCTCTAAATGAGGGGCTATAATTCTTTGTCGGCAGTGAGCAAAAAGAACATAATCATCATTATTTAACAGGGGCCTACAGTCTAGCTAGCTCCAGGAAAAGTTCATCCAAGAGAAGAAAGGATTCAATTAGCATGAGCAAGGCAAAGGATTATCCGCTGTCCAGGCTTCCATGGATTTCTCCATCCTGCAGCTATGGAAGTGACCTTGAGACTCATCCAGGAGGGATTTACTCCCAGAGCCATTCTGAACCACTAGCTAATGAAACATAAATACAAGAAAAATTAGAGCAGTAGGGGTTGTCCCAGGCATGCATTGCTCCACCTTAAGCTGGGGCTTTGTGACTTCCGCTCTGCCTGAAGGCTGTTGTTGTTATTATAATGGCAGTGTCAAATCCTACCTGTCTGGTGGCTGTTGGGTGTTACTGCTGCTTTGTATCACCGTAACAAGGAGAGAGAAGAGCTGGGCTCATGCCAATAGAAAGAAGGTTCATTTGTAGGATCAGGCAGCCTCTTGGAACGAGCCAGTGCCTGTCCTACCGCTCCTTGTTTTCCCCAGTGCAGCTGAGATGGAGTAGCCTTTTGCTATGTCGTGCTGGTACAGCCACTCTGCCCCAGTCAGCCAGAGGGTCTGGGTACAGTGGACAAGCTTGGCCGGGGATGTCTGGACCACCAGCAGTGAGTACAAAACTTCTAGATATGCAAGGGCAGCATGTAGGGTCTGTGGGAAGCTGATGCCATGCCACCACCATCCTCAGAGGACACTTCAGGAACATACCCAGGTTCAAAAGAATGGCTGTCACTATGCAGCCTTGCAGCCTCCCACCCCAGTCAGTCAGTGGTTAGGTTACTTGGGGTGGTCGAGTCCTTAGAGTCAAGGCAGTGATTGAGACCTCTGAGGCCATCTTCCAAACACAGTCCTTTAACAATATGCAGAGGCGACATCAGTGAAATTGTCCAGGCTTCTTGGTCTCCAAGGGAGTTGCTGATGACAAACAGATTGTTTTTCAGTGCATGGTCCAGCAACAGAAATTGCAAGGACACCATTGTCATGTAGGCTTTGGTGGGCCACCAAGGGAGATCAACAGATATCTTGGCAGGCTTCATTGAATGCTTCATGGCATCTATGTTCTCTGTAACTCAGGCGCTGAAACCAGTTTAAATACATTAAAGAAGTTGAATTATGGTCCCTCATTTTCTCAGTGCCTCCACGTGGAAATGAGAGACAATAGTTCTTCTCTCTATCTCAGGATGGCAGCTACAACAGTATGTGTGAGAAGATGAGAAACTTAAAGGATGGCATCACATTAACCAGCGTAGGCTTGTCTCCACATGCAAGTGAGTAAGCAGTACACGGTACCATGGATGTACATACCACATGAGCTAGTCTGCACTGATCCCCCTGCTGCGCACTCTAACACAACGTAAGCATGAGGTCATCTGTCACATCTTGAAAGTAAATCCTGATCTGGCCTATCTCACATGAAGCTATGTGATTACTCCACCTAACTCTAGACTGACTCAGCTACTTAAGGAATTTACACTACCCCTGAGGTAGTGGAGAAAGAGGAATCGCCAGATTGTGATGAGGTGGGGGTAAGGAAGCAAGTTTTGAGTATTGTCTGATACATTTTCAGGAAAATTTTACAGAACAGATGAACAATCCACAACCCATTTTTCTCCTCCCATTCACTGGATTTCAAAGGTCAAATTTACTACCTTCTGGCTGCTGATAAGTTTGGCCCAAATATCTGGGGCAAAATTCTGTCTCTGCTGAAGTTAAGGGAGTTTCGCCATTTATTTCAACAGGTCATTGATTCTTTAATTTTTGTTCTGCGTTTCTGAACCAACATTGCCCTCGGGCTTGGGAATGTATTTAGATTTACACACAGTCATGAATACACACACAAATGAAAGCGACAGAGAAAGAAGCCAATTCTTTTCAAGTCCCACAGCTTTTATTAATTTGTTCAGTCCTTGTTCTGTACATTAATTTTATTTTCAACAAGATTTCTATTCTATACAAGTTACAAAATTAATATCTGGGGAAAACTCATGCCATTTCACACTAGACTTGTTGTTGCTGATGCTGTCAGGAATTTAGACATTGACTTTTGTGTTTTTCTTGACAGTTTTGTGGGGTTTATGCTGTTCTTCACCATAAATGAAGTTTCACTGACAATGCCTAATAGCTGCTGAAATTGCTTTTAAGTGTTCCTTGGGAAACATCATAATATATCTAAAAATTAAATTATTGTAAACAGTGGGAATATGGAGGTCAGTCAGTTGTGTAGTGTAAGATTATATCATGAAAAGGTGCAAAATGTCTCCTTAATGGATGCATTGATTGACTAAGGGTTATAGCATTTACCCACAACTTGCTGCTCAGAATGGCAAAGAACTCTCATTTAAAAAAATTAAAGCTGATGATAGAAAATTAATGTTCCGATTAGCCCTGGAGTGGAAGGATCTCATTTCTCATCAGAGAGATGGACATTAAGAACAGCATGTAGTTTGGGCACACTGGGGTTGGACCCTGTGAAGATCATCAGAAAAGGAGTTTCATTCAGGTGTTGAATGAACAAGTGAGGCTCCGATTCACTCCTGGGTTTGTCATCAAGGTCACATGCTGCTTCCATGCTTTGGTTTCACTTTCATGAAACGGAGCTTGATCTTTTGCCTTCCTTGTATTTTTTTCCTGTGTTGACACTTAGGTTTTAGTCACTTTACAGGAAACAGAGTCTCGGGGCCTTGATTTTATCAGGTCCACTTAGTCCTGCCATGAATCAAAGTATTATTAATTATAGACAGTTCTGTCATGTCCCAAAGTGCTAGTTGGCTCTTGGAGAACCTGTTGTCAACACTGTCAGGGCAAGTAAGATAGTTCCAATTTTGAACTCTAAACATATAGGAGACCATAAGCAAGTCAAAGCCTTCTCTCAAGTGATCTGTGAAATTTCCTGCAGTTTCTCTTTGGCTTTCAGTAAAGAGAAGTCCCACTGCTTCCCCTTGCCTCCAGGACCACAGTACATGCGTACCCTCGTGCATGGAGTGCCGTACATGCGCACTCACAGTCTGTAACAGGAATTAGCACTTCAGTGTGCAAAACAAAGGGGCAGCTGGTGTGCCTGTGTTGTGTTTACACAGCTCATTCACCCAAACCTCTGATAAATGCTCTAATGAAACAAGGTGCTCTTAGGGAAAAGCCCATTTAACAGAATAACAAATCCTATTAAACTCAGTGGAGCTGGCAATCCACTGCATAATAAATTACCTCTGAATTCGTGGCTTTGAACATAAAATTTCAGGTCTAGACTGATACATTTTTGGGCTTGCATGCAACTTGGCTCATGCACTGGTTTTCCTTTAGATGCATTTTGCTGATAGTTTTTTTCTCTTTCAGTTTCCACAAGAGCAGCAGTTTTATTGTCCTCCTGCTACAGAAGGAAGGGCTGTCATTACTCAAACTGCAGGAGCACTTGTGCATTCGTGTTCAAAAGTGAGACTACAAGATGGAAGGTATCACGCAGTCCTGTAAGCAAAAAAATGTCCCTCTCCCAAAGGCCTGGCAATCTAAGGCGCTCCAATACAGTCCGCGTGTCCATAGATCAGGGAGAGGAAAAATGCTGTCTCCGAGTGATGCGGTCAGCTGCACACAAGCCATTTTAGGCTGGGAAACAGTATGGCTGTACATGACTTGGTACACGGCCCACTGTAATAAGCCAGGAGACAGGTTTTACTGATCTGGATGTAATTCAGCACGAATGTGGCTATGCAACTTCCAAGCCAGACCTGCTGTGCCCACTGAACTGTGGGAACCTACTTGGGGCCTGTCCAATATCTCAGCTTTGGGCTCTGTCATGCAGTGCAAGCATATGTCGTCTCCAGTGCAGCATGCATCAACGCTTGTCTTGAAATGGTCTCGCTGGCATGCGACCTGAGAGATCCATAACAGTCAACTCAGTAAAATCCTGGTAGAATTAATTTGAGCAACCTCCCTTTCAGTTATTGCTTCTGACTGATCACAGCGGCTACATGGATTAAACAGTGAAGTCACCAAATCAAACTACTTGAATAAAAGCTGAATTTCCATCCTGTGAAGCCAGCACGCATCCTGCAAAGCTCTTCACTGACGAGGCAGCTCAGTCAGGTTATATAATTGGCACCCTCACAAGCTTTTCATCTTTGTCTGAGTGGTGCTCGAAAGGAGTTAAGTTCTCTCCTACCCTTGAAAATATCGGTGAAACTCACAGAGAGTGCTTACTGCTGAATGTCCCACTGATGACAAGAAGCCAAGGGCACACTGCCTCACAAGAAAAGAGCTTCTGGAAAGTAAATCTCCCTCCTCTTTAAAAAAAAAATAAATAAATCAATGATTCTCTGGAGCATTCCCACCAAAATTATTTAGATCCTTTGGGTCCCTAGTTTCTACTCAATGTGATAAAAGAGTGCCAGATCTAATCCAGAGGCTATTTCTTTACAGCTCGCATTCAGGAATAGCTGAAATGTGCTTTCTGCCTTTCCATGGCAGGCTGGAGGTTGCCTTTTCTTGGAAGGACATTTAAATCCCGTAACAGAGCAAATCTGGGGTGTTACATTTTTATTCTTTCTTTTATTTTTTTCTTTTTTATATTTTTATTCGGTTTATGATCTGTTCTTTGGAGAGCTACCGAAGTCTTGGTAGAACTTCTTCTGCTTTCTTGGTTTAAGTGGCAAAGGGAAGCATGATTTGATGCCAGTTGTTTTCCACCATTTGCTTTCCATGGCTGGACATGCCATGGTGGGGTGTTGAGCCCCTCAACACAGTATTTACAACTTCCCAAGGCACCAGGTGAACTTGGGCATGTGGGCCTGCTCTGCCTGACCCTGGGAGCACATTTTGGGGCTTGAGTTTGAGCAAGCAGTGAATGTGTCCTTGTGGGCTGACTGCGCTTGTGCTTTTGAAGGGCAACAGGGATGCAGACAGTGAGCTAAAGTCTAACTTACTGGGGTGAATCAATTCTGATGCAACTTCATGCATGTCAGTAAAATTACACTTAGTCCAGGAGCTGTAGATGCTGAGTACGTCACTGAATTTATTGCTGTCTCCTATAGAGCAACCAAGACGTTTCTGTGAGGAGAACTGGCAAGGGCAGAACACCGGCGTCCCCCCGGGTACACGGGAAAGGTTAGCTGGATGGTGTCATTAAATCCCCGTTAGTGTTGGGCGTCAGCAAGCCTTCTGCAGAGTGCCAGTCAGTAAGTAGTCGGAGGAGACCTCTCCGAGCAGAGCCGTAGTTGCTGGCATCTGCTCGTCCTTCTGAGAAAATGACAAGTGTATCAGGGCCCGGGGTGTAGATCAACATATACCTGTTTCTGCTCCCTTTTCAGACTGGTTTGGGGACCAGGGCTATTCATTCGATGACAGGTAAGGGTCACAGCACCCATCAGCAGCGATCCTTAGGGGGCAGTTCGAAGTCAGGAGCACAGAAATGAGGAAAGCGGCCACAACTCTGGCAGTTAAGAGGAAATCGCTATGTATCACTACGTTTGGTGGGTTGATTTTTCTTGTTGGTGTGTTGTGGGTTTTTTTTTTTAACCTTTAGGACAGTCTGACAAGGCTCTTTGTTTGCTTGTTCTTTTTCTCAATTCCCTTCAGCGAGTTGCTTTTTCTGGGCTTTTTGAAACCAAAAAAGGTGTCAGCACGGGAGAGGAAACGCGGTAACAGCAGGACAACAGAGCCCACTAAGGGCCGAAAGGGGGATGTAAAGAAAACGCTGGGCGGGGACAAGCATCTGTAATCGCCGGTAATCGCCGCCGGCGACCCCTCCTCACCCCGTCACCGGCGGGACACCACCGGGTGTCCACCTGAGGCCATCGCCTCAGCGGCC